>NC_066515.1:6757646-6962646 GCF_024679095.1 Eriocheir sinensis
TTTTTTTATTGTTTGTTTTATTTATTATTATTATTATTATTATTATTATTATTATTATTATTATTATCATTATCATTATCATTATCATTATTATTATTATTGTTAGTAGTAGTAGTAGTAATAGTAATAGTAGTAGTAGTAGTAGCAGTAGTAGTAGTAGTAGGGGTGGTGGTAGTAAAAGTAATAGTTGTAATGTTTATATTATTGTTTATTTTATTATTATTATTATCATTTTTGTTTTTATTAGTATGGTTATTTTTATTATTATTATTATTATTATTATTATTATTATTATTATTATTATTATTATTATTATTACTATCATCATCATCATCATCATTAGTAGTAGTAGTAGTACTATTAGTAATATTAGTAGTAACAGTAGTAGTAGTAGAAGAAAATGATCATGAGAAAACAAATAGAAAAATAAAATATGACAAAAAGCATCAAATAAAATACCAGGAGAGGAGTAAGAGGAAGCGCTGACGCCGTAGGAAAGTTGCCAGATAGCGGGACAAAAATGAAGTTGAGGAAGAAAGTGTGGAAAGGAAACGAGGATCAATCTGCTGCCGTTGAGATCCATCGAAGTTGTGAGCGTTAGTGGCCCGAGGGGGGAGATAAGGCTTATCGCGGAGGCCCTGAGAGGCTGGCGAAGGCTTCTGATGGGGGAGAGAGAGAGAGAGAGAGAGAGAGAGAGAGAGAGAGAGAGAGAGAGAGAGAGAGAGAGAGAGAGAGAAGGAAACTTGGAGGAGGGGGAGTTAGCAAGTGTTATGTTTCAGTTATTTCAAACACGAATTAAGGCGGGCGATGCTCTCTCCGGCTTGCTAGTAATCCAGTTTTATTAATGGCGCCGCTCCAATAATGCCGCAGGAATAAAGGAGTAAGGAGGAGTGAAGGAAAGAAAAAGGAAGATTGGACTAAAAAAGAAAGAAAGATAGGACAGAAGGAAGGAAGGAAGGACGAAAGGAAGGAAAGGAAGGGCAGACTGAATGAATGAATGAAGGATGGAAGGAGGAAATGAATAAACGAAGGAAGGAAGCAGGAAAGGAAATAAAGAAATAAGAAAGGAATGAAGCACGAAGGAGGAAAGAGAGTGTAGGCAAGGAGATAAAACGAAGGACGGGGGAAGGAAGGGAGGTAGGAATTAATTAATAAATGATTGAAGCACAACAGATATAAAGCATAAGCCCCAGAATAATAGGAAAAAGATAGAAAGAGGTGGATGAGGGATTGGGAAGCAGAGTGTAGGAGGTGAGGACGGGAGTAAGGGGAGTAGGGGGAGGGAGTTAATTACGAAGAATTAATTTGTGGAGAGAAATGTTGTGGGTGATTTTCCTCCTCCAAGACGAACAGGCCCAACGATTTAGTATGCATAAGTGATTAATCCGGCAAGAGGGGGAGAGGGAGGAGTAGGAGGAGGAGGGAACAGATGGAGAGAGATCAAGTAAGAGGAATAGCAGGAAACACTTAATTGCCTCCTCCATTCCTCGTTCCTCCTCCATCGTCCTCTTTCACCTCCTCCTCTTCCTTCTCCTTCTCTTCTCCTTCTCCTCCTCCTCCTCCTCTTGAATCGGCACCAAGGAAATAAGTGTAAAGAGACTTCATGAAAAAGGTGTGACATGCGTGTTAGCGAGAGAATATAGGTATCTCTCTCTCTCTCTCTCTCTCTCTCTCTCTCTCTCTCTCTCTCTCTCTCTCAGGTCAGGTCAGGCCTCGCCTGCCACAGGTACCATGTAACCCTGTGCTACCTGCCACATGCAGAGAAGGAAAACTCTGTAAAAAACCTCCGCTGCCTTGCGGCAACATCTCCTTTGAGAAAAGGCTTCAGGAGTCAACCTCGAGGTAAAATCTGGAGCTGGAGTCCCATAGGCAGTTCGCGGTTGCATGCAACCCCGCTCTGGCAACTCCTGTGTCGTCGCTGGTCCCAAATTGTACCGGCTCCGCCGTTCCTTTGGATCAATCATCGCCGTGGAGTGGGGGGTCCTGCTAATTGGGCAATAGCTGGTTCTCCATATCCCTCTGGAGAGGACACTCCAGCTTCGCTTCACAACGTCGAACCAACACGGGAAGCATCAGTTTACCGGTTATAAGCCACAATGTTTGATTGGCGTAGAGTGTGGCGCCAGGGGTTGTTTCCGACGGTGGGAGAGATCTTCGCATCTCATTGGACAGCTACCGCCCGCCCAAGCCGGGCAGTCCTCGGCCAATAAGGTGCTGTCCCGCCACGGTCTGTCTTCCTCATTGGGTGCATGGGGATTAAGTAACAACCGACAAGCAGACCGCAACATCCGCACCAAGCAAGAAAACGAGAACAAACAACAGAAAGAGACCAGCTCTCAAACTGGGATGTTGGAACGTCCGCACAATGACCACAGGACTTGAAGACCTACAGAACATCAGTGACGTGAGAAAGACAGCCGTCATCAACGACGAGCTCCTGCGACTGAAGGTAGACATAGCTGCTCTGCAGGAAACCCGCCTAGCAGACTCGGGATCTCTGAAAGAAAAAGACTACATTTTTTTTCTGGCAAGGAAAGAGCGCCAAGCACCGTAGAGAGCATGGAGTAGGCTTTGTAGTCAGGGACACCTTGCTGAAGATGGTTGAACTAGGCGACAAGGGATGGGAACGACTGCGGACTCTCCGTCTCCACACCTCTGACGGTCCAATCACTCTCATCAGTGCCAACGCTCCTACCCTGAACTCTTCACCCGAGGCAAAAGACGAATTCTACACCAACCTGAATGACGTCATCAAGAACACCCCCAGCAGCGAACACACTTTCCTCCTCGGCGACTTCAACGCCAGAGTGGGAGCCGACCACGACTCCTGGCCTTCCTGCCTGGGTTCCTTTGGAGTCGGCAAGGTCAACGACAACGGACAGCGCCTTCTAGAGCTCTGCTCTTACTATGGCCTCTGTGTGACCAACACCTTCTTCCAGACGAAGCCACAACACAGTGTCCTGGCGGCATCCACGTTCCAAGCACTGGCACCAGCTTGACATGATCATCGTCAGGCGCACAAGTCTCAAGCACGTGCTTCTCACCAGCACCTACCACAGCGCAGACTGCGATACAGACCACTCACTGGTATGCTGTGAGATCCGCCAGATGCCACCAAGATGAAACATATAGAGAAGCTCAAAGAATTTGCCAAGTCCTTCGAAGACGCCCTCTTTGCAGAACATCCACACGGCACAGCCACCGAAACTTAGAACCACCTTTGCGAGACCATCCAAACATCAGCACTTGCTACCTTCGGAAGAAAGACCTCCCGGAGCTGCGACTGGTTTGATGCCAAGTCCACGGAGTTGACCCCCGTCATTGAAGCGAAACGAGCCGCCCTTGCTGAATACAGGCGTTCACCAAGCGAGAAGACTCTCCAAGCACTTAGAACAGCTCGGAGCAAGGTGCAGCAGACAGCAAGGAGATGCGCCAACGAATACTGGCAGGAGTTCAGTCACGACATCCAGACTGCAGCAGAAAGAAAGCATCAAGAAAGCTCTAGGACCAACCCAGAGCAAGACAGCACCCCTCAAATCCAGCAACGGAGAAGTGATCACCGACAAGGGGAAACAGATGGAGAGATGGGTGGAACATTACTCGGAGCTGTACTCCAGAGAGAACAGTGTTGCCACCTCGGCACTTCACGCCATCGAACCTCTACCCATCATGGAGGAGCTAGATGCCGAACCAACGCTTGAAGAACTCAGCAAGGACATCGACAGCTTGGCCTGCGGCAAAGCCCCCGGGAATGACGGCATCCCCCAAAACCTCATCAAGCGCTGCAAGTCCACCCTCCTGCAGCCGCTACACGACACCCTCTGCCAGTGCTGGCGGGAGGGCGGCGTCCCACAAGACATGAGAGATGCCAAGATCGTAACCCTGTATAAGACCAAAGGGGACAGGAGCGATTGTAACAACTATAGAGGCATCTCCCTCCTATCAGCTATCTGAACGTGTCTGCCCTGAGTTACAGTGTGGATTCCGTGCAGAACGCTCTACGGTGGACATGATCTTCTCCCTCCGCCAACTTCAGGAGGAGTACAAAGAACAACAGAAACCCCTCTATATTGCCTTCATAGACCTAACCAAGGCCTTCGACCACCTGGTAAGCCGGGACGGGCTGTTCAACATGCTCCTGAAGATCGGATGTCCCCCGAGGCTACACAGCATGATCAGATCCTTCCATGACGACATGAAGGCAACCATCCAATACGAGGGCAGCATGTCCGACGCCTTTGACATCAAAAGCGGCGTGAAACAAGGCTGTGTCCTTGCACCGACACTCTTCGGCATCCTTTTCTCCCTTCTGAAACACGCTTTCGGGACCTCGACCGAAGGAGTGTACATGCACACAAGATCAGACGGCAACCTGCACAACATCACAAGACTCAGAGCAAAAAACAAGATACGCAAGACCACCATCAGAGATATACTCTTCGCAGACGACGCAGCAGTCACCTCGCACTCTAAGCAAGACCTACAGCGCCTGATGGACAGATTATCTCAAGCCTGCCGGGACTTTGGGGTGACCATCAGTCTGAAGAAGACAAATGTGCTGGGCCAGGATGTGGAAACACCACCCGTCATCACCATCGACAACTACCAGCTGAAAGTGGTCCACCAGTTCACCTACCTCGGCTCCACCATCACCGACAACCTGTCTCTGGACGCCGAAATCAACAAACGCATCGGCAAAGCTGCAACGACACTGGGACGACTGACCACCCGCGTCTGGGAGAGCCCCAAGCTGACCACCACAACCAAGATGGCAGTGTACAACGCCTGCACCATCAGCACTCTCCTGTACGAGAGCGAAACATGGACAACCTACGCCAAGCAGGAGCGGAAGCTGAACAGTTTCCACATGCGCTGCCTCCGCCGCATCCTTGGCATCAGCTGGAGCGACAAGGTGCCCAACACTGAGGTCCTTGAGCGCGCCGGCCTCCCGACCATGTACACGATGCTCAGGCAACGCAGACTGCGCTGGATCGGCCACGTGCGCTGCATGGAGGATGGTCGAATCCCCAAGGACATCCTTTACGGTGAACTTGCCTCTGGCAAAAGGCCTCGAGGCCGCCCACAACTACGATACAAAGATGTCTGCAAGCGTGACATGAAGGCTCTGGACATCGACACAGAGAGATGGGAGGACATTGCAGCTGACCGCAGCAGCTGGCGCAGCCTGCTTAACAAGCATCTGAAGGAAGGCGAGGACAAGATCACAAACCTGGCCGTCGAAAAAAGAGCCAAACGAAAGGAAAACAAACAAAGAAACCCTGCTGCAACCAGCCACATCTGCTCCGTGTGCAGTAGAGACTGCCACTCCCGCATAGGACTCACCAGCCACAAACGACGCTAACCTAACCGCAGCACCACGAACTCCTAGGGCGCAGTATCCATGGTCGACTCCGGCCGTAGGAGGCCTACTATCTCTCTCTCTCTCCCTCTCTCTCTCTCTCTCTCTCTCTCTCTCTCTCTCTCTCTCTCTCTCTCTCTCTCACACACACACACACACACACACACACACACACACACACACACACACACGTTATTGCCCTCTCTTGTTTTTGTTGATATATTGTTGTTGTTGTTGTTGTTGTTGTTGTTGTTGTTGTTGTTGTTGTTGTTGACTGTGTCGATGGGAGTGTTCCTTCTGTCACTATGGTGTGCAAAGTGAAGTCAATGGTAAATTTGTTTTTAGTTATTTTTTTCACGCCGAATGCACTTACCAATGTAACGTTACTGCTACTGCACATGATGACGGGGATGGTGACGATGGTCCCTACCGACATGGGGTACCTAATAGTAATAGGTAATAGTAACATACTATTACATGATGTTTGAAGTAACCCTAACATTCATATATAACGTTTTTGATCAACAATATTTAATGTATATATATATAAAAAATATATATATATATATATATATATATATATATATATATATATATATATATATATATATATATATATATATTTTTTTTTTTTACAGATCCCAGTGTCTCTTTCATGTATTTTTTTCTGCCATCGAAATATTTATTTATTTATTTGATACACAGTAAGCCAAGGTTTTCTATCCTTTATCTATATCTCCGACGCCCCATCCCCTCACCGTAGTCTTCCTCTCACAGCATCCACTTCAATCCTGCTGTGGGACACACATTTGTATCAGTTCCATCCCTATTCAGTCACATCACTTGTTCGCTCCATCTCAGAGCACCACGCTGCGTCCTTTCAATCCCTCCCCAGCTGTCACACCCTCACCAAAACTTCCTCTATCCTACATTGACACACCACCTGCTCTGATATTGCTCATTTCCACTGCGCATATTCGTGATTACTGTGTAACGCTCAACATCCATGCCTCCGATGCTTATACTTGAAGTTAAGATAATTTAGTCATTTCATCCATCCCTTGCAAAATTTTCCACTCTCATACTCTCGGCCCTAACTTTGTTTGTTTTTCAAAATCATTTGTCTCCTCTCTTGCTTTTTTTTTTATATATATGTACCCTCCTCGTCACTATACTCACTTGAAGCTTTATCTTGCAAATTCATATACAATTTACTGTTTCCTGCAGCATGCTCTTGTTTTCTTCACTCCGCTCGAGAATCGAACCCTGGACCTCTCGGTTTGAGCATGCGCGCTAACCACTGTGCTACGGAGCTCCGTAATGTATGTGTGTGTGTGTGTGTGTGTGTGTGTGTGTGTGTGTGTGTGTGTGTGTGTGTGTGTGTGTACAGCTTATATGGAGCTAATGTACTACTTCCGGCACCAAAAATGGGTGCATTGCTTTCCTAATTTACGCATGCCATTTGCATTCTGTTATCACGGTGTGTGTGGCACGCAGCACAGACATGGAGAGGGGAGGGCTGATTTAGAGTGGGAAATCGCATATGAGCTTACTATGAAGAAAAAAAAATAGTGTGTCTAAAACAAGGGTTCTCAACCAGGGGGGGATTTCAAGGTTTCAAAGGGAGAATTAGGTTCAGAGATTGGCAGACTCAGATATTTGGTATATTGATCTTTGTATTGCCTTCAAGCTCCCCAGGTTGGCACTAAACGCAAGATGCATCGGTAACCTGCTGCAAGCAGCCTGTCGGACCGTTTGGTCTACCACAAGCTCCTGAACCGTAAGGTTCAAAATAGCTTGCCCATATACAGGACAGCAACACACGCTCTCCTTAGGCCTCCTGCACTGAATACCCCCCCGGTAAAGTGACGACGCTGCACCCCCTCCGGCAGGGAAGGTGTGCACCTTTTGAGTCGGGCAATTATGGGAAGGGGGAATGACATTCTGACATGGTGAAAAGGCTGCATTGGGCAAAACATATTGAGAACCACCGGTCTAAAAGATTAATCATTTTTACGCCATTAATCAGAGAAGAAATGGCGAGACGGTAATGATATGAAGAGTGCAGGGATGTGTTTCGCTGATATTTTTTTCCCCCGGTTTTCTTTTTTTTTTCTTGTAATGTTGTAGGCGAGCGACGTGAAGCTCAGATCTGGCGAAAGAGAGAGAGATAAAAAGAAAGGACGTTGTGACTACCCCGAGATAAATGCTTGACTTTGACGAGCTTACACGGTACAAATATTATAGTAATAATACATATGTATATTAAAATGTTAGTGGCTTGCAAACATGCCAAAATAGTATGCAGGTGTTCTTTCTTTAATATCTGGGTTATATTTATTTCTGCTTACTTTCGTTTATAAAATATTAATCATGATTTTATCCCCTGGTTGCATGGTTCCCTTGTCTGTGGTGCTGTCGTGAGTGTAGTCTGTCCCACGGTGCTGCTGTGAGTGTAGTCTGTCCACGGTGCTGCTGTGAGTGTAGTATGTGCACGGTGGTGCTGTGAGTGTAGTCTGTTCACGGTGGTGCTGTGAGTGTAGTCTGTTCACGGTGCTGCTGTGAGTGTAGTATGTCCAGGGTGATGCTGTGAGTGTAGTCTGTTCACGGTGCTGCTGTGAGTGTAGTCTGTTCACGGTGATGCTGTGAGTGTAGTCTGTTCACGGTGATGTTGTGAGTGTAGTCTGTTCACGGTGATGCTGTGAGTATAGTCTGTTCACGGTGATGTTGTGAGTGTAGTCTGTTCACGGTGATGCTGTGAGTGTAGTCTGTCCACGGTGATGCTGTGAGTGTAGTCTGTTCACGGTGATGCTGTGAGTGTAGTCTGTTCACGGTGATGCTGTGAGTGTAGTCTGTTCACGGTGATGCTTTGAGTGTAGTATGTTCACGGTGATGCTGTGAGTGTAGTCTGGCACTGTCTAGGAATATTTCGGCTACAAGAATAAAGAATGCAACTGTACCTCAAGGTTATGTTGGGATCACACATCTGCGATTTTGTTCTGCAACGGTTGGCGATTTTGAAAATGCACGAAATCGTGGGAGCATCGCTATTGTCTCTGCGAGTTTGCCTCTGTTTCAATTCACAGCAACATGGCGAGGTAGGGTCGTTCGCCTATACGCACACGAGGGCGACAGGCAAGGGGTCGTCGAGGTGAATCGTGCGTGAATGCGCGCGACTGTACGCAGAGGAGCCCAAATTTGATAATTAAACCCCACACCTTATCTATATATATATATATATATATATATATATATATATATATATATATATATATATATATATATATATATATATATATATATACACACACACACACACACACACACACACACACACACTAACCAGTAATTAATCTTGGCACCCTGCATATCCCGACGCTCTAACGCTAAGGTTATTATTTCGGCTGATCAACCTTATAGACTTTCAATATGGTAAAATAATCCCCATCTGGCAACGCCGGTTGCCAGATTTGATAGTCGGTTAGTAACGAACACCCAGTGCTTCAAGTAAGTAGTAGCCTGTGCTACCCTCCCTTGCTGTCGCTGATATTGCTTTATTGTTTCTTGCTTCTAATTTAGCAGTTCTTAACCTGGGGGTCGTGATCTCCTGGGAACAAAGTAAGTTGTTTTGAGGAATATTGGATTTTATTCGTATGGTGTAAGGTTTTCTACATGTTATACCGTATCTACAACTTCTGTAATAAATTGTAAGTGGAAAGAGTTTTAGTCTTTAATAACTTGCTAACAAGCTAATGAAGTAGTCAAGAGAAATACAATATAATTTTACTGTGTACTCTAGCTAATAATTTTACTGTGTACACTAGCTTATAATTTTGCATTTTGTTAAACCAGGCTATTATTTTGCATTTAGGAATACTATTCTATTATTTTGTATTCATGAACACTAAGCTATTATTTAGCAGTTAGGAATACTATTCCATTATTTTGCATTTATGAACACTAAGCTATTATTTACCAGTTAGGAATAATATGCTAGTGGCGTGTGGCAGGACTGTGTGAGTGCAGGCGAGCGTCGCTCGCCAACGGTTTTTCACACCCTCCCGCTTGCTCGCTGCTATCTCGCTCTCCGAAGCAGCGTCTCTGCCATACGCACGATATACAAAGTCGCTCGCATATACGCTCGCATACACCGCGGCCCCTTGCGTTTGACGAGGGTATGCGAGCGCATACTGTGATGGTCTCTCGCTTAACCGTGCGAATAATCGTGCGATTAGGCCAATATCGCAGACTTCTGCGAACTTTTTGAACATTTCAAAATGTTCGCGTGACGGGCCGGCACCCGCAAGTCGTGCGAACTTTACCGCGCGACTATTGAGACTAATCGCAGGGACGTCGCTACGATGTCGAGCGTATATGCCGATTTCGGAAATTTCCAAAATCGCCAACCGTCGCAGAGCGAAATCGCGGATGTGTGATCCCAGCATTAGGCGTTCTGTTTCGTCTCCACCAATCCCCACGCCGCCCCCCTCCTCACAGATGATGCCCATATATATACAAGGACCGTGTCCACCCTCGTATTGAGTAAAATCTCATATGTTGAGGGATTTTTACACACGGTCAGCCGTTTTGGACAAGTGGAGTCAATGGCTCTTCGTCTCATCTACTCCCCTCTTCAAATTGAGTCTTCTATCTTTTTTATTTCCTCCCCAATGTTGCATCCCTTTTTATTTTCTATCGCTGTATTCATCCTGACTGCCTTTCTGAACTTGCTCACCGCATGCCTGCCGCCCCGCTGCATTCGACTTTTTGTACTAGTTCATCCCTATACTGTCAAATCATTTATACAAGAGTTAACCAGCACCTTCGTTCTTTCATCCCATTCACTGGTAAACTCTGAGCCTTCCTTCGTTTGCATTTCCTTTTGCCTACGATCTGACCTCTTTCAAGGAGGAGTATCAAGACACCTCTCCATCCGAAATTGACCTCTCATTTGGCCACTCCATATCTATTTTATTTCATAGGAGCAATGTTAGTTTTATATATATATATATATATATATATATATATATATATATATATATATATATATATATATATATATATATATATATATATATATATATATTTTACATTTCTGCCCGAAATCGTGCCATATCTATTCTCCGACTCAACAAAAATTCTTTCATTAATAGACAATGTCAAAAGCTTGCTTTCTCTAACTCTTCCGTGACTTCTGGCATCTAGCCAAAAACATCCTCAACTTCACTTCTTCATCTTTCCTCCACTCCTCAGTCACAGCAACCTGCCGTCTCATCTATCTCTAAGGCTGAACTCTTCTCTCAAACTTTTCTAAAAAGCTCCACTCTGGACGATTCTGGGCATATTCCTCCTACTCATCCCCTCTGACTCCTTTATGCCTGTTATAAAGATTCTTCAAAATGATGTTTTTCTATGCCTCTCTGGCCTCCAATCCTCCAAACTATGGACCTGATGGAGTGCCTCCTGTGTCCTTAAAAACTGTACTCTAGTACCTCCACCCTGCCTGGTCAAACTCTTTCGCCTCTGCTTATTAACATCTACCTTCCTTCTTGCTGAGTATGCCTTCATACAGCCTGTACCTAAGAGGTGACCGCTCAATCCCTCAAACTACCGTCCCTATTGCTTTACTTTCTTGTCTATCTGACTTTTTGAATCAATCCTTAACCGGAAGATTAAAAAGCACCTTCACTCTGACCTTCTATCTGATCGCCAGTATGGGTTCCTGAGAGCGTTCTACTGGTGATCTCCTAACATCTTAACTGACTCTTGGTCTCTTAGCCGTTTCGGTGAAACTTTTGCTATTACGCTGGACATATCAAAAGCTTTTGATAGGGTCTGGCACAAATCTTTGCTTTCTAAACTACCCTCCTACGGTTTCTATCCTTCTCTCTGTACCTTTATCTCCAGTTTCCTTTCTGACCGTTCTATTTCTGCCGTGGTAGACGGTCACTGTTCTTCCCCTAAATCTATTAACAGTGGTGTCCCACAGGGTTCTGTCATTGATGATCTTCTTTCTAAAACGAACTGTCCTATCCATTCCTACGCCGATGATTCCACTCTGCATTACTCAACTTCTTTTAATAGAAGACCCACCCTTCAGGAACTTAACGACTCAAGGCTGGAGGCTGCAGAACGCTTAGCCTCAGACCTTACTATTATTTCCGATTGGGGCAAGAAGAACCTGGTGTCCTTCAACGCCTCAAAACACAGTTCTCCACCTATCCACTCGACACAATCTTCCAAACAACTATCCCTATTCTTTGACATATCACCTTCCTCACCACTAAGCATCCTTGGTCTATCCTTAACTCAAAATCTCAACTGGAAATTTCATATCGCATCTCTTACTAAATCAGCTTCCTCGAGGCTGGGCGTTCTGTACCGTCTCCGCCAGTTCTTCTCCCTGCACAGATGATGCCCATATACAAGGACCGTGTCCACCCTCGTATTGAGTAAAATCTCATATGTTGAGGGATTTTTACACACGGTCAGCCGTTTTGGACAAGTGGAGTCAATGGCTCTTCGTCTCATCTACTCCCCTCTTCAAATTGAGTCTTCTATCTTTTTTATTTCCTCCCCAATGTTGCATCCCTTTTTATTTTCTATCGCTGTATTCATCCTGACTGCCTTTCTGAACTTGCTAACCGCATGCCTGCCGCCCCGCTGCATTCGACTTTTTGTCCTAGCTCATCCCTATACTGTCCAAATCATTTATACAAGAGTTAACAAGCACCTTTGTTCTTTCATCCCATTCACTGGTAAACTCTGGAGTCTTCCTTCGTTTGCATTTCCTTTTGCCTACGATCTGACCTCTTTCAAGGGAGGAGTATCAAGACACCTCTCCATCCGGAATTGACCTCTCATTTGGCCACTCATATCTATTTTATTTTATAGGAGCAATGTTAGTGGGCTTTTATATATATATATATATATATATATATATATATATATATATATATATATATATATATATATATATATATATATATATATATTTTATTTTTTCCTTGAGCTGCTTCCTTTGCTGTAAACAAAAAAACAAAAAAAAACCACTTATCGTTAACAGGTCAAGATTGGATGATGACTACCGAAATATTAATGCCGCAGCTGCCCAATGAACGCTGTTACGATAAATAAGTAAGAGGTGAAGAAAATAATATTTTGCCTTATAGCAAAGTTTTGTGGTCGCCGATTCGAGGAAAAGAAACCCCCAGCACCCAATAACGTTCCTGAGAATGGGACTTGTGCTGGTGTAAATAGAGTTCTTATTAGTCTTCTATAGAGGTATTGAGGGATTATTGCTGCTCGCTGGACCGTATCGCTTTTGTGCTAAGGTCCAGGTAGGCTTAGGAGGCAGGAGGATAAGGGAAGATAGGAATTGGGTTGATGCAGAAAGAAATTGAGTAAAAGGTAGGAAAATATAGTAGGGAAAGATAAAATGGGAAGAGGGAGATGGGCAAAAGAGAAGGTGAAAGATTGTAGATGAATGGAAATGGAGGAATATAAGATGTAGGAAAGTTATAATAAAGGGAAATGGAAAATAACATGCAGGAAAGGTAGAATGAAAAAGGAGGACAAGAGATGGTAAGAGAATGGAGATAGAGAAAAAGGAGGGAGTTTGAGTGAAGAACAAGGTAGGAAAGGTAGACAAGCAAGAACATTACATAAGAGAAGGGAGGGAGGGATAGACATGGTGATAAAGATGGAAGGGAGATGAAGATAACGAGAAGATAGGAAACCCATAAGAAGAAAAACAAATGAATGAAGAGTGAAGGTAAAAAATGTTGAAGGAGTGAGAGTGAGAAAAATAGAAGATGAATAGAAGAAAATATGAAGAGGTTTGTCATGATGATGATAGAAACACTTAAAAAGAAAATAAATGAATGAAAAGAGAGGGTAGAAAAGATTAAAGAAGGATAAAATGAAAACAGAACAGGAGATATGACACGAGCATGGATTTAAGTCTTTCTTACATTTTAAACCTTCTTGCATTCAAACCTTCGCGAGACTTAGTGAGTAAATCGTCTTAAGTGTTCCACAAAGGGATTCGATGCGGAACATGGAGAGTAGCATAGTTTGGGTTAGGGCCCAGTGCTCTTCATTATTTACATCAATGATGTGTATGTTGGGATCAATAATCGCATTAGTAAATTTGGAGACGACACAAAGATTGGTAACTCGATTCTCACTGACGAAGACAGACAAAGCCTCCAAGAGGATTTGCATAAAATTTCAGCGGGAGATGCCCATTAATATGTACAGGTGCCAGGTCCATCAAGTTAGAACAAGAAACAAGAAGATCGATTATGAAATGCGCGGCGTCAAACTCAAAAGCGTTCAATATGTCAAGGACCTGGGTGTCAAAATCGCGTCAAACCTCAAATTCTCACAGCTGGAGTAGGTAGGAAGACACATACCGAACGGGGGCAAGCCACTCCCGGTGAGGAATATATGGGAGGTGAGAAGGGAGCTGAAGCTATCCAAAGACCCTTTCCATGTCCTCACTAACCGTTTCCCTATTGTCTCACCAACACCGGAGAGTAGTTCAGCATGCTCTCTAAAGACAGATCCTCTCTTTATCCACACCACACTATATTCACACAACGTATACACCTTTTCCCAAAATTAAAATTTCAAAATGGCGCACCTACATCAAGCCTCGGAGTCCCCACCTGGGGGGGGACCACAAATTCCCCCAGGGAGGACTCCCCTTCTGGCTGCCGACCCGAGAGGTGTCTTGATAACTCCTCGAACCTCTTTTTTCTCAATTTCTGCAACATTCGCGGTCTTCGCTCTAATTTTCATTCTGTGGAATATCATCTCTCCTCCTCTAAACCTCACCTTCTCTTCCTTACCGAAACACAGGTTTATGAGGCTACTGACAGCAATCTCTACTCTGTTCCCTCCTACTATCTCTATCCTAAATTTCAATCCAAAGCTGGATGTTGCGCCTACGTACGCAACGACATCACTTGCTCTCGTGCCCACAACCTTGACTCTTCTGAATTTTCTACCATCTGGCTAAGACTTCATTGTCATTCTATTACTAAATACATCTGTGCTGTTTATCTCTCACCTAACTCTACCAACTATGTAAAATTCTTTGACTATTTGAATTCTAAAGTGGAGCACATCTTGACTCACTCTCCCTTCGCTGAAATCTCCATCCTAGGAGATTTCAATGTTCACCACCAGCTTTGGCTTTCATCCTCTTTCACTGACCATCCTGGTGAACAAGCCTACAACTTTGCTATCCTCAACGACCTAGAGCAGTTGGTCCTGCACCCTACACGTATTCCCGACCGTCGTGGAGACCGGCCCAACATTCTAGACCTCTTCCTTACCTCAAACCCTTCTGCTTATTCTGTCAAACTGTTCTCTCCGTTGGGCTCCTCCGATCACAATCTTATTTCTGTATCCTGTCCTATCGCTCCTGTACACCCTCTGGACTCACCGAAGAGGCGATGCTTCTGGCATTTTGCTTCAGCTCGGTGGGACGACCTGAGGATGTACTTTTCCGATTTCCCGTGGAATGATTATTGCTTCCAGGATAGAACCCCTCTGTGTGTGCTCAGCGCATCACAGAGGTGAGTGTCTCTGGAATGGAGGCATACATTCCTCGTTCTTTCTCTACACCTCACGCTAAAAAGCCTTGGTTTAATCACGCTTGTTCTCGTGATGTCTATGATAGAGAGGCAGCTCACAAAAGGTACCAGAGCCTTCAAACTAATGCTAATTATGAACTTTACATTTCTGCCCGAAATCGTGACAAATCTATTCTCCAACTAACCAAAAATTCTTTCATTAATAGAAAATGCCAAAACCTTGCTTTCTCTAACTCTTCCCGTGACTTCTGGCATCTAGCCAAAAACATCTCCTCCAACTTCACTTCTTCATCTTTCCCTCCACTCCTCAGACCTGACGGCATAACTGCCGTCCCATCTATCTCTAAGGCTGAACTCTTCTCTCAATTTTTTTCTAAAAGCTCCACTCTGGACGATTCTGGGCATATTCCTCCTACTCATCCCCCCTCTGACTCCTTTATGCCTGTTATAAAGATTCTTCAAAATGATGTTTTCTATGCCCTCTCTGGCCTCAATCCTCAGAAGGCTTATGGACCTGATGGAGTGCCTCCTATTGTCCTTAAAAACTGTGCCTCCGTGCTGTCACCCTGCCTGGTCAAACTCATTCGACTCTGCCTGTCAACATCTACCTTTCCTTCCTGCTGGAAGTATGCCTTCATACAGCCTGTACCTAAGAAGGGTGACCGCTCCAATCCCTCAAACTACCGTCCTATACCTTTACTTTCTTTTGTATCTAAAGCTTTTGAATCAATCCTTAACTGGAAGATTCAAAAGCACCTTTCCACTTATGACCTCCTATCTGATCGCCAGTATGGGTTCCGCAAGGGGCGTTCTACTGGTGATCTCCTAGCCTTCTTAACTGACTCTTGGCCATCCTCTCTTAGCCGTTTCGGTGAAACCTTTGCTATTGCGCTGGACATATCAAAAGGCACAAATCTTTGCTTTCAAAACTACCCTCCTACGGTTTCTATCCTTCTCTCTGTACCCTTATCTCCAGTTTCCTTTCTGACCGTTCTAGTTCTGCCGTGGTAGACGGTCACTGTTCATCCCCTAAATCTATTAACAGTGGTGTCCCACAGGGTTCTGTCCTATCTCCCACTCTTTTTCTGTTGTTCATTGATGATCTTCTTTCCAAAACGAACTGTCCTATCCATTCCTACGCCGATGATTCCACTCTGCATTACTCAACTTCTTTTAATAGAATACCCACCCTATAGGAACTTAACGACTCAAGGCTGGAGGCTACAGAACGCTTAGCCTCAGACCTTACTATTATTTCGAATTGGGGCAAGAGGAACATGGTGTCCTTCAACGCCTCAAAAACACAGTTTATCCACCTATCCACTCGTCACAATCTTCCAAACAACTATCCCCTATTCTTTGACAACACCCAGCTATCACCTTCCTCAACACTAAACATCCTCGGTCTATCCTTAACTCAAAATCTCAACTGGAAACTTCAGATCTCATCTCTTACTAAATCAGCTTCCTCGAGGCTGGGCGTTCTGTACCGTCTCCGCCAGTTCTTCTCCCCTGCACAGTTGCTCTCCATATACAGGGGCCTTGTCCGCCCTCGTATGGAGTATGCATCTCATGTGTGGGGGGGCTCCACTCACACAGCTCTTCTGGACAGAGTGGAGGCTAAGGCTCTTCGTCTCATCAGCTCTCCTCCTCATACTGATAGTCTTCTACCTCTTAAATTCCGCCGCAATGTTGCCTCTCTTTCTATCTTCTATCGATATTTCCACGCTGACTGCTCTTCTGAACTTGCTAACTGCATGCCTCCCCCCCTCTCGCGGCCCCGCTGCACTCGACTTTCTACTTATGCTCATCCCTATACTGTCCAAACCCCTTATGCAAAAGTTAACCAGCATCTTCACTCTTTCATCCCTCACGCTGGTAAACTCTGGAACAATCTTCCTTCATCTGTATTTCCTCCTGCCTACGACTTGAACTCTTTCAAGAGGAGGGTATCAGAACACCTCCTGTATTTGATCTTCCTTTCGGCCACCTCTTTTGTTTTACTTTAGGAGCAGCGAGTAGCGATCTTTTTTTTTTTATTGTTTTCTTTTTTGTGTGTGCCCTTGAGCTGCCTCCTTTGTTGTAAAAAAAAAAATATATATATATATATATATATATATATATATAGATATATATATATATATACAAATATATAGATATATATTTAGAGAGAGAGAGAGAGAGAGAGAGAGAGAGAGAGAGAGAGAGAGAGAGAGAGAGAAAAAAAATATCCATATCACCGAGATATCCACTCAGGCACTCAGTCTCAGCTTCTCACTCGTGTGAGGAAGGAATGAGGGACATCATGAGGGACTAGTCAGTAACAGTACCGATCAGTCTGGTACCAGTACCGTACCGTATAGCTGGTACCGTTAGTACCTGTACTGGTACCGGTATCTTCATACCAGTGTTGCCACCTCGAAAAAAAAAATTGTACCGCATGTTGCACTGAAAAAGTACCATTCGTACCACTAAATTTTTTAAATGTACCACAAAATGTACCACTTTATATTTAATGAAAATATGATGGTTGATAAGGTAATGTACAGAGAAATTCTTGGTAATCAATGCGACAAGGGAATACATCCATTGTTTACTTCAATTTAGTTGATATTAATGAGTTGTAGGTTTAATGTTGTATAAAAATACAATAAAGGAGATGGGAGGTGCCCGCCAGGCGCCAGCCCATCTCCCAAAATAAAAAACAATACAAAATGTACAAAGCACACAAAAGTACAAAAAAAAAAAAAAAAAAATATATATATATATATATATATATATATATATATATATATATATATATATATATATATATATATATATATATATATATATATATATATACTGGCCATAAGGAATATTCAATGCCAGCCACCAGTGATAGCAAGGGGCATTATGATAATAGTTCATTATATACTGTAAGCAACACAATGTAGAGAGTGTAACAGGAGGGGGACACCAAAAGTTAAAATCTCTGGGCAAAATGAGGATGCTCCTTCATAATGCAAGAAAGGGTACCAGTATTTATAAGCCAGCTCACCAACTCAGCCAGCTCCCACCGGCCCTGTGGCCTGTTTAGTGCTATTGAAGGGTAAGCCAACATATATAATCATAGTGAGTGACCACTTGGCCTGTCTCTAAGTTAATTTACAAAGCTCAGGGGCAGCCCCACTAACTCTCGATTAATACTTGCAGTCCAACATCAGGACAACATCATACTGTCTATCATCAGTGAAAATACAAAGATTGGAAACTTGGCATATGTGTTGATATAACAAAACCATTAAAATTAAAAATGGCTGAAAATCATTATTATTACCTACTCTCTCCCCTCCCCCGTCTCGTCCCCACGGTCCCCGACTCCCGAGGCTCTCATGGCGCCGTGACGGTCACTCCCGTCCGCTGTTTCGACAAAAGTCACTTATTACTTCAAGTCATAAGTGAAACCAAAGTCGCTTGGTATAAGTGACTTTGGTTTCAACAGGACACCGCGACTGCCATTACTCCACTCGTATACAAGGCTCAAAATCACTTAATACTTGTGCTTGAGTTTCAGAAAGTACAATGTTTTTTCTTTTACTCTATTTCTTAGTAAATTATTTCATATTATTTTATCATTTTAGGATATTCTTCAAGCAAAACTTCAAATTATACCGTTGACAAGGAAAATTGTACCGTTCCATGCAAATTGTACCAAAAATGGCTTTATTTTGGAATATAGGACCACAGTGCCATTAGCTTAAAAATGCACCATTTTGGTACAATTGTACCGCAGGTGGCAACACTGCTTCATACCCCTACTATAGTCTGTTTCATTTCATCTGTCTACCAACAAAGCGGGTATTTGGATGGATGTGGCTCCTGCGCATTTCTAATTCGTGAATACATGAAAATCAACTAATGTAATAGACATTCAAGCTTACTTTTCAATGATATATTTGAATGTTTATGAATACAAAATACAGCTCAGTCGTTTGCATCGATAATCTAACATCTAATATCATGCTCGAATGAGCAATGTTTTTTTTCGAATTCATTGAATGAAAGCTCATTTCAAGTATATTAAAAGACACCTGGCTTTGCAAGTGCAATTAAAGTGTATCTTAATAATTTACTGCATGTAAATAACGATTAATTATCGAAATAACTTGAAATATTAAATAATAACTGTTGAATGCTTTGCTAGGCTATTTCAATTATTAAGCTACCCAAGTTATTTACATGCAACACATCAAAATAATTTATGCATAGACACTTGCAGAGTAGTATGTCAGTTTATGTACCTGAATGAGATGAAGTATGGATATCTGAAAGGCTCTAGGTCGTTCGAGTATGATCAAACTATACTGTCTGATATACAAGTTGTTCCTTCTTGTGCTTGTATGGTAGATTATCGATGCAAATCGGCACGTTTTCGGTTCATATGAGATGACTTGAGGGTTTTTTGTATACACAAACATTCAAATATATCACTGAAAATATACAGTTGATCATCACGCAGTCACGCTAACAATGCGCAGGTGCCACATCTACGGACTATACTACTATTACTACTACTGCTACTTCATTCATAGTTTACGCCATTCACGACACATTTCATTGCTCCATTGTCTGCCAAATAACTTTTTTTTTTTAAATTAAATTTTATTTTTTTCTGTTTCTTTCCTTTTCTTTCTCTCTTTGTAGCATAGCTCCCCTCGCTCTTTGAACTCTTTCCTGGCGGGCTGCCCCTGCATGTACATCACATGGTTCATCACTTTGCGACATCACGATCACACTTTTTTTTCTACCGGCCACCGCCGTGCAGGCACACACGTTTTACCGTCCCATTCCCTCTCTAAGCTTCCTGTATCCACCCCCCGCACACAATCACCGCTTCCATTTTTTTTCATTACTTTTCCACCTTCATTCTGCCACAACCGTCTGTCCATTTATTCTCTTGTCTCTCCTATGCAATAAATTATCTTTCCTTCCCCTCCTATCCACATTTCAATTTCACTTTACAGAATTTAATCATGTTTCATATTTTTTTCCCTCCAAACTCTAATCCTTTATTCCCCCTTTTGCCTCAGTTCTTGTCATGCAACTTTTCTACCTCCCTTACTCCCTACTCTCTCTCTCTCTCTCTCTCTCTCTCTCTCTCTCTCTCTCTCTCTCTCTCTCTCTCTCTCTCTCTTCATTCACACCCGACCTCTGCTGAGAGAAGGACGTGACCTCGCCCCGCTGCGCTCCACAACCTCGCTTGCCCTGTGTTTTCGTCGTGCTCTTGGGATTGCGTTTGCTTTCACGTGCGTTTGTGTGTTCTCGCTTGTGGACCTTGTGTGTTGCCTGTGATTTCCCACGTGTTTGGTGTGTGTTCGCCTGTGGTTTCTGCCTGTGGTTGCCTCTGTGATTTGTGTTTCCGGTGTTTTTGCGTGTGATCTGGCTGTTTCCGGGTGTTCTGCGTGGGTTTCAGAGTGATTCAAGTGTGTTGTGTTTCCGGTGTTTTTGCGTGTGATTTGGCTGCTTCTATGTGTACTGCGTGGGTTTCAGAGTGTTTTGAGTGTGCTGTTTTGTTTCCGGTGTTTTTTGGTGTGATTTGACTGTTTTCGAGTGTTCTGCGTTTCGAGTGTGTTGTGTTTCCAGTGCTTTTGCGTGTGATTTGGCTGTTTATAGTGCTCTGCGTGGGTTTCAGAGTGTTTTGAGTGTGCTGTTGTATTTCCGGTGTTTTTGCGAGTGACTTGAGGGTGTTTAGTCGTGCTTGTGCTTGGGTTTCTGAGTGTTTCGTGTGTCCCGAGTGTGACTTTGTGTTCCCGAGTGTCTCACGCGTGATTTGGGTGTGTCGACAACCCACCCTTTGAATTCCCTGAGGATTCAATCTGCTCCTCCTCACTACACCCTCTTTAAATCCCCTAGAGGATTAACACTTCCTACACCCCTTTCCCTCACCTCACCTAAGCCCGCCCTCCCTCGCTCACCTCACATCCCTTTGGCTCCACCTCATCCCCTAGAGGATTAGCCCTTCCTACTCCTCCCTCACCTCCACATATTTCTAAGCCCTCCCCCCCTAATTCACCTTACCTCACATCCTATTTGCCCATCCCTTCACCCACCTTACCTTGCCTCTTTCTTAACCCTTCTTGTTCTAACACACCTCACTCACCTCGCATCCCTTCCTACTCCTCCTCTCTCCCACTTACCTCCTTTCCCAAACTCCCTCTCACTCACCTCACCTATTTCCTAACCCTCCTTGATCTCACACACCTCACTCACCGCCTCCCTTTCCCCCTCTTTACTCACCTCACATCCCTTCCTACTCCTCCTCTTTCTCACTTTTCCTCCATTACTAAACTACCTCTCACACACCTCACCCCCTTTCCTGATCCCCTTCACTCTGTGTTTTTATCTCTTTCATTTCATCTAAGATGGCGCCTAAGAAGTGCAGTACTTGTAACGGTAGCTTCTCAGCTCACTTTTTTACAGGGCGTTCTGCTGTCTGTCGACTGTGTCTCTCCAGGCAGCATCTCGAGACAAGACTGCAGGAGCAGGAAGAGAAGATGGAAGAAGGCCAGAATAAAATAATAGAGCTTTCTCTCACCAGGCAGCATCTCGAGACAAGACTGCAGGAGCAAGAAGAGAAGATGGAAGCAGGTCAGAATAAAATAATAGAGCTTTCTCGCACTGTTGCCTCCTTGCAGGAATTCATCCAGGCTAACGTTGCTGTGGTGCCAAACCCTTCTCCAACCGCCCCCTTGCCCTCAGCGGTACCGTCGGCACCAGCGGACAACACCACGCAACGGGAAGATGCTAGTGGCACCGCCCATGATGGCTTCACCGTCGTGAATGGAGGAGCCAAACCAGCCAGACAAGCGATTTATTCTGTTCATTGCTTCAACAGGTTTGCCATTCTGGAGGAGGAGGACGAGCAGGAGAGCACCTTCCTGGTGGGTGACTCCATGATTCGCCAGCAGGTCGTTGAGTTCTGCGGCAGAGTTGTTGATCCTGCTATCCTGGTGCTGGGATCGACGACATAACTGCTGCTCTTGAGGAGAACTCCCCCCAGGCTACTAATGATTCACTGGTTGTTATTCACACAGGTACGAACGACGTCACCACGACCCGGTCTGAGGAACTCCTGGAGAAGTACCGTAGGCTCATCCAGCAGTATAAGTCTAAATCCCCTAACATTTTGATTTCAGGAGTTCTACCACGGACTTGGACGGAGAGCGACTTTTTCAGTCAGGCCTTCAGCCTAAACAACCGCTTACAGACTCTTTGTAGGGAGCTTGACGTGGAGTTCTTCAACGCATGGGACAGTTTCTATGGACAAAGTGAGCTTTTCCACAGGGACGGATTACACCTTTCTCCCATCGGGGCAGCCAGATTCGGAAGGCTCCTCAACGACGCAGTACGTGTACATAATTGCTATAACCGAAACATTTATCGACACCACAAATATTGATTTAAGTTCCGAATACAACAGATGGCTACAGACTCTTCAACAAAGATCGTGTAAACGGTAGAGGCGGTGGCGTCGCCCTTTATGTCAAAAGCTATTTGCAACCCACTGACAAAACACCGGGAAACAGTAACGTTGAACATTTGTGCGTGCGAGTAAACATTGCAAAAGTCAATTTAAATATATCTGTCACCTACAGACCTCCCGGGCAATCACTCGATGACGACCTTGAAATGTACAGCGTCTTAAGGCAGTCACTTAATAACAACGACTCACTGATATTAGGAGACTTTAACCTCCCCCATATCGACTGGGCGACACTGTCAGTTACAGAAGGCGAGTCACATAGAATGATCGAATTTCTAGAAGAAAATTATCTAAGCCAAATGGTTTCTGAGCCAACTCGACAAAATAATATACTCGACCTTGTTATAACGACCCAAGATAACCTAGTCAGTAGTGTCACGGTAGGAGAACACCTCGGTTCTTGCGATCATAAATTAGTGCGCGTCGACATTAGAGCTCAATCATCAGTGACTGAAAATAGAGTAAAGGTGCCCAATTTCAAAAGAGCTAACTTCGTAGAAATCCGACAAAAACTAACAGAAATACAACTATCAGATGACGGCAACGTAGATGAAGCCTGGCTAAGCTTTAAAAATCACTTACTCAGCAGAACACATTCGTCCCCTTGTGCGAGAAGCGAATTAACACTAATAAAAGCCCACCGTGGTTTAATAGCGAAATTAAACAATCAGTCAATGAAAGAAAATTGTTTTACAGGTTAAAGAAAGAACAAAGCATGCCCGAAAACATTAGACTTTATAATGATGCCAGGCGACGAGTAAAAAGACTAGTAGGTCAGGCAAAGCGTAGATATGAAGAAAATATTGCAGCCAACTGTAAAAATAATCCGAAATCTTTCTTCAGTTACATAAACAACAGAAAGGCGATCAAAAGTGGTATTGGACCTTTAACAAACAGCGACGGTGCACTAGTGACTGACAGCCAACACATTGCAAACCTCTTAAACAATTACTTTTCCTCGGTGTTTAATACTAACAGTTTTCCTCTCGCTACCAACAGCACCAGTACTATTGTAAATCTCGAGCATGCATTGCCTAATTTTGAAATAACAACCGATGAAGTCCTTAAAGCTCTCCATTCACTTAAAACAAATAAAAGTCCCGGACCCGACAAAGTATATCCTATACTGCTTAAAGAAACAAAGAGCGAAATACTCTCCTCCCTCACTACCGTATTCAATATGTCCTTGCGACAAGGCATCGTCCCTTCGGATTGGAAAAAGGCTAACGTGACACCGATTTTTAAGAAAGGAGACAAAAAAATACCAGGTAACTACCGACCCATTAGTCTAACTTCAATTGTAGGTAAGCTACTCGAGAGCATAATTAGAGACAAAATTGTGAGTTACCTCGAAAGCCACTCATTAATTGGAGATTCACAACATGGCTTCCGTAATAAAAGAACCTGCCTGTCAAACCTACTGACCTTTTATAACGATCTCTTCTCAATTTATGACGTAACCAAATCAGTGGACGTAGTCTATCTTGATTTCCAGAAAGCGTTTGATAAAGTCCCACATCATAAATTACTTTATAAATTAAAGCAAACAGGCATTGACGGTCAAGTAAACCAATGGATCGCGAATTGGTTGAGCAACAGACAACAAAGAGTTGTGATTGACGGATTTAACTCAGAGTGGGCGCCGGTCACTAGTGGCGTCCATCAGGGCTCGGTTCTTGGCCCAGTGCTCTTCATTATTTACATCAACGACGTGGATGTTGGACTCAATAATCGCATTAGTAAATTTGCAGACGACACAAAGATTAGTAACTCGGTTCTCACTGACGAAGACAGGCAAAGCCTCCAAGAGGATTTGCACAAAATTTCAGCTTGCTCGGATAAATGGGAGATGCCCTTTAACGTAGACAAGTGCCAGGTCCTTCAAGTTGGAACAAAAAATAAGAAGTTCGATTACGAAATACTCGGCGTTAAACTCACAAGCGTTCAGTGCGTTAAGAACCTGGGGATTAAAATCGCGTCAAACCTCAAATTCTCACATCAATGTATCGATGCAGCAAATAAAGCGAACAGAATGTTGGGCTTCATTAAAATAAACTTTTTATTCAAAAATAAAGATGTAATACTTCCGCTCTACAATAGCTTAGTCAGACCCCACTTGTAATATGCGGTACAGTTTTGGTCTCCCCACCATGCAAAGGACATTGCTAAACTAGAAGGTGTTCAGCGTCGAGCAACAAAAATGATCCCTTCCTTGCGCAACAAATCCTACGAAGAAAGGCTTTCCACCCTTAACATGTTCTCTCTTGAGAAACGTCGCCTCCGAGGAAAACTGATCGAATGTTTTAAAATACTTAATGGTTTCACGAATGTAGACAGAACAAAATTGTTTATGATCGATGACACTTTGCGAACTAGGAACAATGGCACAAAACTCAAATGTAGACAAGTAAATTCAGACTGCACCAAATTTTTCTTCACCAACGTTGTAGTGCGAGAATGGAATAAGCTCCACCATCAGTGGTCCAGTGTAACACGATTGACTCCTTTAAAAACAAGCTCGACCGTCACTTCCTTCAACTTAATATTAACTAGAGTAGAAAAGCAACGTTTTGGAGCCATCTGATTAATGTAAAATCACTTAGGTTTAAGGACAGACCACCTAGTCTGGACCATGGGGTCTGTGTGGTCTGATTTTCCATGTAAATATATGTAAATCTCTCTCGGGGGCTTCGTTGTGCAGTGGTTAGCACACTCGACTAACAACCGAGAGAGCCCGGGATCGATTCGCGGGCGGAGTGGAAAAAAAATGGGCAGCTTTTCCGATACCCTACGCCCCTCCCCACCCAACAGTGAATTGGTACCAAGTATTGATCGGGGGTTGTGTCCCGTCTCCTAGGATCTGTTCCCTTCTATAATTCCATCACCTTCTGTCTATTTCCGGCATAATATGACCACAGATGTTGCGCCTACTAAACTCTCTCTCTCTCTCTCTCTCTCTCTCTCTCTCTCTCTCTCTCTCTCTCTCTCTCTCTCTCTCTCTCTCTCTCTCTCTCTCTCTCACTCTCTCACACACACACACACACACACATACACCTTCTGTCTCCCATTTTGTCTTAATTTAAAGTATTTTGTCGAAACTTTTCTCATAACAAAAAAATACCTCCGCACTGCCGCATAGTATCTTTCCTTCAGACACTCCTTCACCCACCCACTCACCTAGCTCACGGCCTTCACCGTGTGGTCTTGGCTCACATCATCCTTGCGGCGGATCCGCGGTGTGCTCAGTTGGTATAAAAATGTCAGAAGTAGTTTCACGTGTTCTAACGGAATCCCGCGCGTGTGTCCCGGTGATTTATATCGTGTGTGTGTGTGTGTGTGTGTGTGTGTGTGTGTGTGTGTGTGTGTGTTTGTGTGAATAATCACTTGAGGTTGGTTGAGCTAATGTAGGTGTTTAGTTATTAAAGTATTTACCTTTTTAAGTAGTCTTGGGGTAAAATGCAAACAATATGCTCCCGTAGTCAGACGAACAAAGGAATCCACAGGCATTGATAAAAAGGCACGTAATTGCTCAGACACAGGCACAGAGATGTAAGCGAATACATCAGGCCAATAGGATGCATGGTATATCACAAATGACACCAGGCCGATACCAGAGTTATGAGAGTAGTGAAGATTTATGATTCCATTGCTATACTAGGGAAGGTCGAAACATTATGTTAGATATTTCCAGCAAATGTTGGATGATAAATGAAAGCATAACACTGTAATAAGCCCAAATATGATGTTTATGAATGTGGTCAGAGGTAGAAAAAATCATGATGTGAATAACTTGTGAGCTGTCAGAGCATAGCAGTCATAAGAACATAAGAATAAGAACATAAGAATGTAAGGAGTCTGAAAGGGGCTAGTTGGCCTATACAAGGCAGCTCCTGTAATCCTAATCTCACCTTACCTCACTATCCATGAATTTATCCAACCTCTTCTTGAATGTATCTATGTTATTGGCACCCACAACATGACTGCAAATCCTGTTCCCTTCATCCACCACTCTATTGGTGAACCAATTCCTGCCTATGTATTTGCTGAATCTAAATTTGTCTAACTTAAAACCATTGCTACGTGTCCTACCTGGCTCTTTTACTACCAAAACCCTATTGACATGCCCTTTATTAAAGCTCTTCATCCATTTATAGACTTCGATAAGGTCTCCTCGCAACCTTCACCTTTCTAGAGAGTGTAGATTTAAATGCTTAAGTCTATCCTCATAAGGCAAGTTTCTCAAACCTTGAATCATTTTTGTCATCCTTCTTTGTACAGACTCTAACATCTTGATATCCATTCTATAGTAGGGTTACCAGAACTGGACCACGTAATCAAGGTAAGGTCTAACTTGAGCTAAGTAAAGTTTGAGGATGACCTCAGCGCTCTCCTATTGCTTACGGTCCTCGAGATGAAACCCAGTGCCCTGTTTGCACGATTCTTAGCCTGGATGCATTGGGTCCTTGGACGAAAGTCAGTGCTCACTAAGACTCCTAAGTCCATCTCACACCCAGACCTGCTTAGAGGAGTTTCATTTAAGGAGTAATTATGTGAGGGGTTATTCCTATCTACACTCGGAATACTACACTTCCCGACATTGAATTCCATCTGCCACTTCCCCGCCCAATCATAAAGTCTGTCAAGGTCTTCCTGGAGAACGCTAGCGTCCTGGTCTGATTGGGTTACTCTACCGATCTTGGTATCATATGCGAACTTACTGACATCACTACTAATTCCTATGTCCAAGTCATTGATGTAAATGATAAGAAGCAGCGGACCCAGCACCGACCCTTATGGGACTCCACTCGTAACACTGCCCCATTCAGATTTTTTTACCATTGATTTGCACACTCTTCTTCTACCACAAAGCTACGCCCTGATCCAGTTCAAGACTTTCCCATCTACGCCGTGAGCCTGTAATTTTAGTAATAGCCGGTGATGAGGGACTTTGTTGAACGCTTTACTGAAATCTAGATATGGTATGTCATAGCTTTCATCTCTGTCAACCGCCTCGATTACTTTAGTGTAGGACAACAGATTAGTAAAGCAAGACCTACCCTTCGTGAACCCATGCTGTTAGTCATGAATTAAACTATGCTGCCCTAGATGGTCCCGAATGCTCCCGGCTATAATTGACTCCAACATCTTATCTACAACTAATGTTAAGCTAATTGGGCGATAATTTGAGGTTGCTCATTTGTTTCCTTTTTGAAAATCGGCGTCACATTAGCTACTTTCCATTGGCTGGGCACGTACTCATAATTTATCGACATCTTTAATTTTAAGTTAAAGTTAAAGTGCTGAGCTCTTGGGTCACCGCCAAGCCTCAGTTAAAAATAATCTCCTTGTGACCATTACCGCCTAGCTCTCCCCCAATTTCTAGCTCATTGATCATATTCTTGTTGTTAGTTAAGACTAAGTCCAAAATGTTGTTACCTCTGGTGGGCTCAGTTACTGTCTGCATGAGAAAATTATCCTGTATTACTTTCAGAAAATCCACAGACTCTAGATCTCCCACCAGGCCTTCCTAGTCTATATTCCTATAGTTGAAATCCTCATGACGGATACATTTTTGCTCCTGCCTGCCCTGCCAACCTCTTTTAGTAATATGTCTGTGTCCTGCCTGCCTAGGTATGGTGGCCTGAATAGAACCCCTAGAGTTAGTTCGTCTTTCCCTCTGTGGACGTCCACCCAAACTGACTCGGAGTCGCCGTTTTTTTTGGACATAATTGTTAGCGGAACGTTCAAGTATGTCTTTATCTTAGAGTGCCACCCCCCATCCCCATCTTGCCTTTCTATCCTTGTGAAACATCTGATAACCATCTATTTCCAATTTCGACATGAATTTTTTGTTTGCAATATCCAACCTGTTTCCGTGATTGCTATAATGTCGAAATTCTCGACACATGCTTTCCCCCTCAGTAGATCTAGCTTGTTTCTGAGACTCCGACTGTTGGTACAATAAGCCGTTAGACCATCCTTTGTTGCATACTTTTGATTTATCTTCATTCCTAGTCACCGTTTGCGAAGCACATCCACGGACGATAGGCCCTCCCCCCTCGCCTATCCTAAATAATCCTTCAGAGTGCTAAGTGATCGCTCGAGGGAGTCTGCGAGAACCTCAACCCCCTGGAGTGACAGGTGTACTCCACCCTTGGCATACAAGGTGCCCTTATCGTGGAAGAGGTTCCAGTTATCTATGAAAAGCCAACCATTACGCTTACAGTGATCCGCCAGCCTACTGTTGACTGCTAGGGCCCTGGAAAACCATCCCTCACCTACCTCCCTCCTCGGCAAAACACTACACACGACCGTAAGTCCACCGAAATCTCTCACTTTCCCAAACGACTCCCTAAAGCGCCTAAATATCTATTCGCTTCCCACTCTACCGATGTCATTACCACCGAAACTGCAGAAGACGATAGGCTGTGTCCCATCCCATGCTGAAATTTCCTCCATCCTGTCAGATACGTGTTGTATGCCTGCCCCGGGAAAGAACAATCTAAGCCTATTCTCCTTATCCCTTGAACAAAAGCACCTGTCAATAATCCTGACTTGACTCTCCCACCACAAGGACTTTCCTCTTAGAAACGGCGCCAGTAGAAGGAAGGGAAGCTACTACAGGAGGAAAGGGAGGGGCGGCAATAGGGAAGGATGAGGATGAGGAGGAGGAGGAGAAGGGGGATGATGATGATGAGGAGGAGGAGGAGGAGGTATGATGAGTGGGAGGACGAGAAAGAGGAGTGTGAGGACATCGAAGGGGAAGGGGGAGAGGAAAAAGAGTAGGTGGCGGAGGGGGTGGAGGAGGTGGTGCGGGAGGCGGGGGACGAGGGAGATAGGGAGAGAAGGGAGAGAAAGGGAGATAAGAGGGGAGGAGGCGGGGGAGGTAATGGCTGTGGAGGAGGGGGGGGGGAGGCGAGAGTGGAGGATGAGAGTGAATGAGAGGGAGAGCAGGGACAGACGGTTGAAGGGGAAGAGGAGGAGGAGAGGGGAGAGGAACGGAAGGGGGAGCCGTAAGAGGGGGAATAAGTGAGGAATGAGGGCAGGAGCAGGGAGGCGGGTGAGAGGAGGGAGTCGTCCTGTGCTGTTGGGTGTGCGGCGGGCGAGGCGACAGGAACAGAGGGGCCAAGGAGGGTGGGAGGAAGGGGGGATGAGGAACACCCGGGAGAGTGGGGGGAGGAACACCTACCACACGCTGGGGTGCCGAGTTTTTCTCTCAAAATGTTAATGTCCGGCGTCAACGCATGAATCGCTTCTCCCTGTTGTCAGATGTTCCTTTCATCCTGTTTTGCCTTGGCACAAAAAAAGACAGGAATCGATTGCCCCTTTGCTAGTCTTGAAATACTGAGGGGCATCTTGCCTCTGTCTCTTCCCGGAGATTAGTGAGACAAAACAAAGGGTCTCTAGGGAAAAGCGGCCAACGAGCAGCAGGCTAGATGGTGCGTCGGGAGCTTTCCGTTCCCTTCAAACAAAGAAAATTACAACCTGAAACAAGTACCTCCTAGTAACACTTCTTGGAAAATAAATAGTATATTATGTGTAGTAACGTTAAGAAGTAGATGTATGTCCACCAATGTGATGTGAGGAGGAGGAGGAGTAAAGTGTGAACACAGGGGCACAAGCAAGTGTGCAAGGGGGGGATGTGTTGTGAATAGTGTAAAAAAATTAACAATTAGTAAAGCAGTGTTGAGCAGTAGGGAGACCAACGAAGGCAGCAGCAGCAGCAGCAACAGGATGCCTCAAGATATGTTGGAAAGCTCAGACAAGGAAAGCACAGCCGCACAAGCACAGCGAGCGGAGATGACACGTGTACCTCCTAGGCCAGGTCGCGGTCAGCTGCCTAGTTCGCAGTCAACTGCTAGGTCGTGGTCAACAATTCGTACGCATAATTTCAGTTATTATTTATATCTGGAAATAAATAATTATTTGTATAATTGGCCCTGGGAATAATTAAACGGAAATACTATCCTAAAGTTTGATCAGGCATTTTTAAAGTAATTTAATATTTTTTGTAGATCACTGCGTCGGGTATGACGTTGTATTAGATATGGAAGAGGAACATGAACTGCCCTAAAGGCTAATTAGATATCATTGTGGCCGAGTGGTTAGCGTGCAGGCGTGATTAGCTCAAGGACCTAGCGCGAACTAGGATCGAGTCCCCTTCGAAACACACTGATTTTTCAAGTCATCGCAGAGTGGCGGAAGATCACTCACATGCTGTTCGGATCTTCAATCAACCTTAACTTCAGCGACTTACGTCAACAAGAGCACCGGGGGGCAGCATGGGCCCAGCAAGAATCATATTTCACGGCAGCCACTATAAATAAAATTAGCCTGCGCCACGAACGGGAGAGCAAAAATTAAGAGCAATTACAGTAGAGAGAGCAATGTATCGAGCATACAGGGATTTTTTTTTTACAACAAAGGAGACAGCTCAAGGACACAATAAAAAAATAGACAATAATAAAAAAAAAGCCCGCTACTCGCTGCTCACAAAAAAGAATGCAAAGAGGTGGCCGAAAAAGAGGTCAATTTCGGGAGGAGAGGTGTCCAGATACCCTTCTCTTGAAAAAAAGTTCAAGTCGTAGGCAGGAGGAAATACAGAAGAAGGAAGATTGTTCCAGAGTTTACCAGCGTGAGGGATGAAAGAGTGAAGATGCTGGTTAACTCTTGCATAAGGGGTTTGGACAGTATAGGGATGAGCATTGGTAAAAAGTCGCGTGCAGCGGGGCCGCGGGAGGGGGGGAGGCATACAGTTAGCAAGTTCAGAAGAGCAGTCAGCATGAAAATATCGATAGAAGATAGAAAGAGAGGCAACATGGCGGCGGAAACTAAGAGGTAGAAGACTATCAGTAAGAGGAGGAGAGCTGATGAGACGAAGAGCCTTAGACTCCACTCTGCCCAAGAGAGCTGTGTGAGTGGAGCCCCCCCCACACGTGAAATGCATACTCCATACGAGGGCGGACAATGCCCCTGTATATGGGTAGCAACTGTGCGGGGGAGAAGCACTGGCCTAAACGATACAGAACGCCCAGCCTCGAGGAAACTGATTTAGTGAGAGAGGAGATGTGAAGTTTCCAGTTAAGATTTTGAGTTAAGGATAGACCGAGGATGTTTAGTGTTGAAGAAGGTGACATAAGAACATAAAAACATAAGAACGCAGGAGTCTACAAGAGGCCGGTAGGCCTGTACGAGGCAGCTCCTTTGACCCTAAACTCCCGTGTATCTAACCCCACCTAATATCGCTGTCCATGAATTTATCTAGTCTATTTTAGAATGTGACAATTGTATTAGCACTCACCACGTGACTGCTAAGCCTATTCTACTCATCCACCACCCTGTTTGTAAAACAATTTTTGCCTGTGTCCCTGTTGAATCTGAATTTATCCAGTTTAAACCCATTACTTCGTGTCCTACCCGGTTCTCTTACCAACAAAACCTTATGAATGTCTCCCTTATTAAAGCCCTTCATCCATTTATAAACCTCGATCATGTCTCCACGCACCCTTCGCCTTTCTAGAGAATGCAAGTTTAACTGTTTGAGTCTTTCCTCGTAAGGCAAGTTTCTCAACCCCTGAATCATCTTAGTCATCCTCCTCTGCACCGATTCTAACATTTTGATATCCGTTCTATAGTAAGGTGACCAGAACTGAACCGCATAGTCAAGATGAGGTCTAACTAATGTTAAATATAGTTTGAGGAAGACTTCGGGGCTTCTGTTGCTTACGCTCCTTGAAATAAATCCCAGTACCCTATTAGCTCGATTTCTAGCTTGAATGTATTGTGCCCTTGGACAGAGATCAGAACTCACTAAGACCCCTAAATCCCTCTCGCACCCAGACCTGCTTATGAGAGTGTCATTTAAGCAATAGTTATGTGAGGGGTTGTTCCTACCTACACTCAGAATACTGCACTTCACTACATTGAACTCCATCTGCCATTTATTCGCCCAGTCATACAATCTGATGAGATCACCCTGGAGAATACTAGCATCCTGATCCGACTCAATTACTCTACCGATCTTGGTATCATCTGCAAATTTACTAACATCAATACTAATTCCTGTATCTAAGTCATTGATATAAATAATAAACAAAAGTGGACCTAATACCGAACCTTGTGGGACCCCACTCGTAACACATCCCCAGTCAGATCGTTTACCATTGATTTGCACTCTTTGCTTCCTATTGCTAAGCCACGCCTTGACCCAGTTCAAAACTTTACCCTCTACTTCGTGAGCCTGTAATTTAAGCAACAGTCGTTGGTGAGGAACTTTGTCAAACGCTTTACTAAAAGCAGCTGAGTGTTGTCGAAGAATAGGGGATAGGTGTTTGGAAGATTGTGTCGAGTTGATAGGTGGAGAAATTGGGTTTTTGAGGCATTGAAGGACACAAGGTTCCTTTTACCCCACTCGGAAATGATAGTAAGGTCTGAGGTTAAGCGTTCTGCAGCCTCCAGCCTGGAGTCATGTAATTCCTGTTGAGAGGGTCTTCTGTTGAAAGAAGTTAAATAGTGCAGAGTAGAGTTATCAGCGTATGAGTGGATAGGACAGTTTGTTATGGAAAGAAGATCATTGATGAATAACAGGAAGAGTGGGTGATAGGGCAGAGCCCTGTGGAACACCACTGTTAATAGGTTTATGAGAAGAACAGTGACCGTCTACCACAGCAGAGATAGAACGGCCGGAAAGGAAACTGGAGATAAAGGAACAGAGAGAAGGATAAAATCTGAAAGAGGGCAGTTTAGAAAGCAAAGACTTGTGCCAGACTCTATCGAAGGCTTTCGATATGTCTAGTGCAACTGAGAAGGTGTCACCGAAACAGCTAAGAGAGGATGACCAAGAATCAATTAAGAGAGCAAGAAGATTGCCAGTAGAACGCCCCTTGCGGAACCCATACTGGCGATCTAATAGAAGGTTAGAAGTGGAAAGGTGCTTTTGAATCTTCCGGTTAAGGATTGAATCAAAAGCTTTAGATAGACAGGAAAGTAAAGCTATAGGGCGGTAGTTTGAGGGATTGGAACGGTCACCCTTCTTAGGCACAAGCTGTGCGAAGGCGTACTTCCAGCAGGAAAGAAAGGTAGATGTTGATAGGCAGAGGCGAAAGAGTTTGACCAGGCAGGGTGTCAGCACGGACGCACAGTTTTTAAGGACAATAGGAGGCACTCCATCAGGTCCATAAGTCTTCTGAGAGTTGAGGCCAGAGAGTTCATAAAAAAAACATCATTAGGAAGAATCTTAATAACAGGCATAAAGGAGTCGGAGGGGGGATGAGTAAGAAGAATATTTCCAGAGAATCGTCCAGAGTGGAGTTGTTACAGAAAGTTTGAGCGGGAGAGGAAGAAGTGAAATTGGAGGGGATCGTTTTGGCTAAGTGCCAGAAGTCTCTGGAAGAATTAGAGAAAGCAAGGATAAAGGAGTTTTTGGTAAGTCGGAAGAATAGATTTGGCACGATTCCGGGCGGAAATGTAAAGTTCGTGGTTAGCGGGAGTTCGAAGGCTCTGGTACCTTTTGTGAGCTGCCTCTCTATCTTTGACAGCACGAGAACAAGCGTGATTAAACCAAGGCTTTTTAGCATGGGAAGTAGAGAAAATATGTGGAATGTATGCCTCCATTCCTGAGACAATCACCTCTGTGATGCGCTGGGCACACACAGAGGGATCTCTATCCTGGAAGCAGTAATTATTCCACAGGAAATCGGAAAAGTACATCCTCAGGTCGTCCCACCTAGCTGAAGCAAATTGCCAGAAACATCGCCTCTTCGGTGGGTCCAGAGGGTGTACGGGAGCGATAGGACAGAATACAGAAATAAGGTTGTGATCGGAGGAGCCAACGGAGAGAACAGTTTGAAAGAGTAAGCAGAAGGATTAAAGGTAAGGAAGAGGTCTAGTATGTTGGGCCGGTCTCCAAGAGGACCAAGACGGTCGGGAATACGTGTAGGGTGCTGAACCAACTGCTCTCAGTCATTGAGGAGAGCAAAGCTGTAGGTTTGTTCACCAGGATGGTCAGTGAAAGAGGATGAAAGCCTCCTTGGATGGAGATTTCAGCGAAGGGAGAGTGGTTCAAGATGTGCTCCACTTTAGAATTCAGGTATTCAAAGAATTTTACATAGTTAGTAGAATTAGGTGAAAGATAAACAGCACAGATGTATTTAGTAATAGAATGACAATGAAGTCTTAGCCAGATGGTGGAAAATTCAGAAGAGTCAAGGTCGTGGGCACGAGAGCAAGTGATGTCGTTGCGTACGTAGACGCAACATCAAGCTTTGGATTGAAATTGAGGATAGAGATAGTAGGAGGGAACAGAGTAGAGATTGCTGTCAGTAGCCTCAGAAACCTGTGTTTCGGTGAGGAAGAGAAGGTGAGGCTTAGAGGAGGAGAGATGGTGTTCCACAGAATGAAAATTAGAACGAAGACCGAGAATGTTGCAGAAATTGATAAGAAAAAGGTTCGAGGAGTCATCAAGACACTTTTCAAGTCGGCAGCCAGAAGGGGAGTCCTTCCTGGGGGAGTTTGTGGTTCCCCCCCATGCTGGGACTCCGAGGCACTGTTGTTGAACGCCATTTTGAATTTAGAATTTTGGGAAAAGGTGTGAGTGTGGTGTGAATGTAGTGTGGTGTGGATAGAGAGAGGATCTGTCTTTAGAGAGCATGCTGAACTACTCTCTGGTGTAGATGAGACAATAGGGAAACGGTTAATGAGGTAATGGGAAGGGTCTATGGAGGGTTTCAGCACCCTCCTCACTTATCATATATACCTCACCGGGAGTGACTTGCGCTCGTTCGGTAGGTGTCTTCCTACCAACTCCAAACAAGGAATGTATCGAGAGTAAGAACATTGGTTCCTTGAAACGACTTCCCATATTGATATGTTTTTTTGTATTATTCAGTTTTTAGGTTGCGTACAAAGATGTATACACACACACACACACACACACACACACACACACACACACACACACACACTCTAGTACAACACAATCACCATATAACATGGACATACAAACATTTTTTTTTACGTCATAGTCTATAGCGCTGGTAGACTTTCTTGAGAGGCTTGATGGTCGTCCCCATCCTGTTTTTGCTCAGGCAAGTGTCTATAATGGCGCCATCTATTCTTGGCTCATGGTGCACCCCCGAGCTCATTCTTGATTTCCCAGGAACAGTTCCTCTAGATTACTGAGGTCGCGGTCATGTCTAGAGGTGCACGATTGGGGTCGCCTGAAAAAAAAGGTTGTGAACCACTGCTCTAGACTCTAGAGTCCGGGTTGATAGGTGTGGGGTTCTTGAAAGGTCTCGACTTCTTGAGTCCTCGTAAAATTCTCAGCAATTAAAAAATATAAAATAAAGTATCTGAAAATTGAGTTCTCAGACTCACAGCCCCTTCTCGTCATTTATTATTTATGACCAGCCACACTTCTCATAGGATAAGCAAAGGCCAGATAAACCTGCTCTTAAGTTTATTTAAAGCAACAAAGAAAACTCGCTGGAAAATAAGGAATAATTAATTAATTCCTAGCACACAGCAACCTAGCTATCTTAAAACACCCTATGCAATAAGTGTACTTAACTGGCCGGTAGTATTGTTTCAACATGTTGATGTGGAACCGTTTTGGGTGTCCGTCAACCAGGAGAATATAATTAAGGTCATTAACCTTTTCCTGAACCTCGTAAGGTCCCTTCCACTGAGCTAACAGCTTGTTGCTCGCTGTGGGAAGCAAAACTAGACACTGTTCTCCTACACTGAGCTTACGCAACTTTGCCTTCCTGTCGTAGTAACTTTTCTGTACTTGTTTTGCTTTGAGTAACTCCTCCTTAGCAATGTTACAGGTCTCTCTCAGCCTGTCACCTAAATCTAACACGTACTAGTATGTGGTCTTGACGTTCGGGTCCGGAATATTGTCATCCCACAGTTCTCTCAGTAACTGAAGCGGACCCCTAACCGACCTACCATACATTAGCTTAAACGGGGGGAACCTGGTGGAGCTCTGTGGCGCTTCTCTGTACGCGAACAACAAAGGATCCAGGTACCTAGGCCATTCCTTGGGTTGTTCGGCAGTCATGCGTTTAAGTATTTTCTTAAGTGTACCGTTAAAACGTTCACACAGTCCATTCCCCATGGGATGGTTGGGCGTGGTGCGTAACCCTTTGCACGCTAGCAGACGGAGTACTTCCTCCATCATCCCTGAGGTGAACTGAGTACCTCGATCACTCAGTATTTGCCTGGGTATACCTACTCGGCAAAATATAGTCATGAGAGCTTCAGCCACGGTTTGCGTCTCAATATTCTTTAGCGGCACTGCTTCTGCCCAACGCGTGGCAAAATCTACAAGCGCAAGAATATACCGGGAGCGATCGCTGGCTCGGGGCTCGATCGGCCCGACTAAGTCTATCGCTACTCTCTCAAAAGGCGCAGGGTTTACCCTTGCCCTGTCTATTGTCTTTTGACATACATCGCACGACCTCACAAATCTAGCTACCTCCTGGCCTATCCCTGGCCAATAAAAATGTGCTTGTACGCGAGCGAGTGTCTTGGTTCTTCCCATGTGACCGCCTAGAGCAGTACTGTGACCTAACTTAAGAACAGCTTCTCTGTATCTCGCAGGCACAACTTACTGCAATTTCCTTTCACCCGAGGGAACCCTGTGTTGGTGGCCGACTTTAGAAGAGCTGATTATGAGGGGCTCAGAATACACCTTGAGGAGGTAAATTGGGAAACCTTAGGGCTGGATGAGGGCCAGATCTCAGGGCTGGAACCGGAAAGACAGGGGAACCATGTAGAAATGACCTACAATAATTTAGTTAGAGAAATTGCAGTGGGTCAGAGACAGCATATATCTCACCAAGCACGTCGGAAGGAAAATAACGACCCCAAATGGATGACCCGCAGTCTCAAGCATGAAATAGGCTTGAAGAAAGGAATTTATAGGAAAATAAAGAACGGAGAGTTCCACCTCAGGGGTAGGTATGTTGAGCTAGCCAGGTCGGTGAAGAAGAACATCCGCCTAGCAAAGATGAATTATGAGATTAGGGTGGCCAACGAGGCCAAGAACGATCCCAAGGGCTTCTTCAAATTGTACAGGACGAAAACAAGGGACAGAATTGGACCGTTGAAAACAAACACGGGCGAGCTCGTTGAGAATGGAGAAGATATGAGTCAAATGATGAATAACTATTTCCTCTCAGTTTTCACGTAGGAAAATCTAACAACCATTCCGGAGAGAGTTCAGATATATGAGGGTGACGAGAACGACAAGTTGAGAGATGTGATCATCACTAGGCAAGTAGTCCAGGATGAGATTGGTAGGTTTAAGAAAAACAAATCGCCGGGCCCAAACGAAGTATTTCCAAAGGTTCTGAAAGAGTGCAAAGAAGTCCTTAGAGGCCCTCTTGCCGATATCTTTAAGATGTCGGTAAATTCTGGGTATGTGCCCAATCAATGGAAAGTAGCTAATGTGACGCCGATTTTCAAAAAGGGAGACAAGTCAGCCACCTCAAACTATCGCTCAATTAGCTTAACATCAGTTGTAGGAAAGATGTTGGAGTCAATTATAGCCCGGAGCATTCGGGACCATCTAGAAGAGCATAATTTAATTCATGATTCACAACATGCGTTCACAAAGGGTAGGTCTTGCCTTACTAACCTGTTGTCCTTCTACACTAAAGTAATCGAGGCGGTTGACAGAGATGAAAACTATGACATATTATATTTTGATATCAGTAAAGCGTTCGACAAAGTCCCTCATCACCGGCTATTACTAAAATTACAGGCTCACGGCGTAGATGGGAAAGTTTTGAACTGGATCAAGGCGTGGCTTAGTGGTAGGAAACAGAGAGTGCAAATCAATGGTAGGAAATCTGAATGGGGCAGTGTTACGAGTGGAGTCCCACAAGGGTCGGTGCTGGGTCCTCTGCTTTTTATTATTTACATCAATGACTTGGACACAGGAATTAGTAGTGACGTCAGTAAGTTCGCAGATGATACCAAGATCGGTAGAGTAATCCAATCAGACAGCGACGCTACCGTTCTCCAGGATGAGCTTGACAGACTATATGATTAGACAGGGAAGTGGCAGATGGAATTCAATGTCGGGAAGTGTAGCATTTTGAGTGTAGGTAGGAATAACCCCTTACACAATTACTCCTTAAATGACACTCCCCTAAGCAGGTCTGGGCGTGAGAGAGACTTAGGAGTCCTAGTGAGCTCTGACCTCCGTCCTAGGGCTCAATGCATTCAGGTTAAAAATCGGGCAAACAGAGTACTAGGTTTCATCTCAAGGAGCGTGAGCAATAGGAGCGCTGAAGTCATCCTCAAACTTTACTTAGCACTAGTTAGGCCTCATCTCGATTATGCAGTTCAGTTATGGTCCCCCTATTATAGAATGGATATCAAGATGTTAGAATCTGTACAGAGGAGGATGACAAAGATGATTCAGGGGGTGAGAAACTTGCCCTATGAAGACAGGCTGAAGCAGTTAAATCTACACTCTCTAGAAAGGCGAAGGTTGCGAGGAGACCTTATCGAAGTCTATAAATGGATGAAGGGATTTAATAAAGGGGATGTCAATAAAATTTTGAGAGTGAAAGAGCCAGGTAGGACGCGTGGCAATGGTTTTAAGTTAGACAAATTCAGATTCAACAAAGACATAGGCAAGAATTGGTTCACCAATAGAGTGGTGGACGAATGGAACAGGCTTTGGAGCCATGTTGTGGGTGCCAATACCATAGATACATTCAAGAAGAAGTTAGATAAAGCCATGGATGGTGAGGTAAAGTGGGGTTGAGTGTACAGGACCTGCCTTGTATAGTCCAACCGGCCTCTTGCAGACTCCTTACGTTCTTATGTTCTTATGTTCTTCCTTACGTCCTCGCTGTTAGTTAGATCTCCAGGAGATGTAACCATGAGAGGCCTAATAGTACTCTTACGCTTAGCAGCTAATCGGGTCACTACGGCTGCGCCAGTCTGAGGCTCACCTTTCCTTGTACCCTTTCACTTACCCCAAGATCCTCTGGATCCAACACCGCGTTAGGTGTTTGAGTGACTCCATTTTTACTCACCCCGTTAGTAGCTCCGGGAATGTTGGCAATCACTAAATCATAGAGCGGTGTTTCGAGTGTCACCGCCATGATCCAGCCTGTGTAATAGGGTGACTTGACTTTTATCTTGACTTCAGGAGCTATCGCTGGCGCGCTATTCAACAGCCATATTTTTCTACGTTCGCCTGTGAATTCATGTCTCAGTGTACAAATGGTAGAACCACTATCCCGCATCACCGTAACCTTTCGATCTCCTACCCAGCCTTTACTCAAATTCAACCGATCATCGTACTAATTTGTGGCTGCTCCGGTCTCTAGTCATTGATTCTGCGCCTCATCGCGATACTGCCTGTTCACGAAATGCACATGTGGTGGCGAAGCCTGCTTTCTACCATTATTACCATGCTGCGTTGCACTTTCTTGTCTTACTGTAGCATTTTTGTGCCACTTAGAGTAGTTACCCTGATACGGTCGCGACCCATAACTTCTAGTTTTCGGACGCGGTGCATAAAGCTGGTTACTTTTGGCTGAAGGCCACGCTTGGCTGATCGCACCAGGGGTGGTGGCGACGCCTGAGCCAGTCTTTCTTCCAGGGGCATCACTCTGCATGTTACGGCTCTTAACTACAGGTCTTTTCGTCCTACCGCAGGCCTCAAAATAGGAATTAGCCATTTCCTTCATAACTTCCAATTTCCTTACCTTGCCTATTTTGAGACTCGTGACTAATTCATCAGGGCAGGATTTCACTTACTGCGCACGCAATATTAGGTCCTTCACACCTTCAACTGTCTCCGCAGCACCGTCTTTCTTGAGCCATTATTCTAAGTACCCCTTGAGGCGAGCAGCAAATTGAATTGCTGTCTCATTGTCATTTATGGAGGCAGAGGAGAACTGACTCTTTAAATCATCAACAGACATTCCATAAGCTGCCAATAATGCCTCCTTCATATCCTTATACTCACGAGAGTTATCATCCAATCTATGAATCACCTCCAAAGCTTTACCTTCAAAAAGACTCATGAATTGCACACGCTTGGTGACCTCATCATACTGCATTAACTTAGCGGCTTCCTCAAACCGCGCTATAAATATCTCAATCTTGTCACCTTCCTTGAAATGATTAAGCTTTAGCTTTGGAGAAACTACTTTATTATTCTGAGAGTTATTATCCTTCCCATTATTCGCCGCTAGCTCGGCTATTTTTACTGCATGGCCCTCCTTTTCTCGCTCTCTCTCAGCTTCCAGTTTCCGTAATTCTAGCTGATGTTGCTCTCGTTCTCGCTCTCTCGCTTTCTCTTGCTCTTTGATTATATACTCTCTGGCTTCCTTAGCATTGTACCCTAACTCTTCCGCTTCCAGTTTCCACTGTGATATAGACATTTTGCTAGATAAATACTTCGAGCCTAACAGCCAATACTTCTCCTATGGAGTGTGAGGTCAGTTTACTGTTCCGGGCGCCATTTACTGTGGGGTTCTTGAAAGGTCTGGACTTCTTGAGACCTCGTAAAATTCTCAGCAATAAAAAAATAAAATAAATAAAGTATCTGAAAATTGAGTTCTCAGACTCACAGCCCCTTCTCGTCTTTTATTATTTATGACCAGCCACACTTCTCATAGGATAAGCAAATGCCAAATGAACCTGCTCTTAAGTTTATTTAAAGCAACTAAGAAAACTCGCTGGAAAATAAGGAATAATGAATTAATTCCTAACACACACCAACCTAGCTAACTATCTTAAAACACCCTGTGCAATAAGTGTAGTTAACTGTAGGTGGGCGAAGCCGAAGCCACACCTGATCTACCACGTGGTCCCATCGGCACTGGAGTCCTCCAGTCTCGCCTGACCTCCTCAAAGGGACGGACGTTGACCTCGCTGCCCTACCGGCATCAAACCTTAACCCTGCTTTTCGCCTCGTCTGGTTAACGACACTTGTTATTTTGTGTGTAAATCGACTCCGTGTGTGACATTTTAACGTCACAACTTTTGAAATCCGTTCATCCACGTGTTAATTAACCATTACTTAAATAGGCCCGTACGCCTTCTCAGAAATCGAACGACTAACTGTGCTTGTTTACTTGTCTTATTTAGCACCACTCAACCTAATTAATTAACGTCTAACGCAGTGCTGTGACGCGTCTAACTAGTGTTTGAAGTGTTGCGCAGTGTTTGAAGTGTTGCGAGGATTACCTTACAGTGAGAGGACTTCCCTGCTGAGCTGAGCGGTTAAGTTATATATCGACTTTTTTGTGTTTCCTGTCTTTCCTCAGTAGGATTACAACTACATGACCTAACACAGCACCCAGTGAAAGACAGTGAGCTTCTTGTGTCTTACTAACGTAGAAAATATGTCACTAACGTAGAAGTACAAAGCTTGACCCGTATACCAGCACACCTGTTTTGAAAAGGAGGAAAATTTTAATCCCCCAGAGAATTTTAATCCCAGAGGGAAAACACGTGTGGGCCCTCATAGACGCCACACCTCAAACTCTCCCGCGTGACTCGACCGATTTAAAACCACCTCCTTCCAGGTGTTCACTATAACCCACGCGGATACAAAATTCATCTTAACTGTAAAGCTCACCGTTATATCGTCTTGCAACAGTAAATAAAATAAATAAAAAAGTAATCATGCCGTCCAACTATTTCAATTGCTGTAATTGTTTAAAGAAATATGCTGCGATTCACTACCAAACCAGCGACTCGATGTGTAGGTACTGTGTCTTAGACTTACGTATTCAGGCACTACAAACAACCAACGAGGATCTACAACGCTCCAATTCTTTACTTTGGGACATCGTGACGTCACACCCTCAACTCCCTCCTCCTCCTCCTCCTTCTTCTTCTTCTTCTTCTTCTTCTTCTTCTTCTTCTTCTTCTCCCTCTTCACCCTCCACCACCAGCACCGCCATCACCCCCGCCCCCTCCCCCACCCATCCCACCATCACCACCACGACCTACTCTTCCTCCTCCCCTTCCTCTTCCTCACTCTTCTCTTCCGCCCCTTCCTCCTCCTCCACCTCTGCCCCCTCCTCAACATCCTCAACATCCTCCTCCTCTACTCCCCCCCAGCCAACCCCTTCCGCCTCTTCCTCCTCCTCCGCCTCTGCCGCCTCCTCATACATTTCTTCTCCCCCCTCCTCAACATCCTCAACATCCTCCTCCTACTCCTCCCCAGTCAACCCCTACCGCCCTTTCCTCCTCCTCCGCCTCTGCCCCCTCCTCCACATCCTCAACATCCTCCTCCTCTACTCCTCCCCAGTCAACCCCTTCCTCCCCTTCCTCCTCCTCCGCCTCTGCCCCCTCCTCCACATCCTCAACATCCTCCTCCTCTACCCCCCTGCAGTCAACCCATTCCGCCTCTTCCTCATCTTCCCTTGGCTCCCCCTTGTCCCTCTCCTCTACCAGCCCTCCTAACGCCTCCACGTCCAGTCGCCACCACACTCCCACTCCTCACTACTCATCCATTAGACGCCACAAGACCATTCTTCCTGCTGTGGTCTGCGTAGATCAGACACAGTTTCGGGGCACAGACAAGCTGAAAACATCTGTTAGACTTGTAGGGGACTCGCTGGTTAGAGGTCAATTAACGGAATTCTGCGGCAGGAATACAGAGACGCGGAGGCGTTATTGTATTCCGGGAGCCAAATTGGACGACATTACTTCAGCTGTCGATGCTGTCACGGAACTCGCGAAGGAAGACACAGTATATTTGATTCACGCGGCGACAAATGACGTTCAGTCTACTCAAACTCAGGCCCTACTATCAAAATACCGTCAGGTCATTCGGCGTTTCAAGACCAAGTCCCCTCACGTCATTGTCTCTGGAATTCTACCCAGAATCAGCGCTTACGCCGGCTTCAACAGCAAAGCGAGCAACATCAATACTAGTCTGAAGGAAATTTGTGACGACGAAGGCGTGGCGTTTACAAACGCCTGGCACCACTTCTTTGAGCGCCCAGACTTGTTTTGGAACGATGGACTACATCTGAATGAGGTTGGATCGGCGCGTTTCGGGAGGCTTCTGGACGAGGCAGTGAAAAGCTTATCGAAAAGCCTTTCAAAAAACGGCGGGCGAGGACGGGGCAAAGGCAGCCCTTGATCAACCAACCCGTAGCGTCAGTGCGACTCACAAGAAACTGTGTAATTAACCACGCCTCCGACAAGCGAACTGGTACAACTCGTCACGGCCACATTTCTATCATGTACACAAATGCACGTAGTTTAATACCCAAAAAGGACGAAATTAGGGCGTATATTGCAACAGAGAAACCAGATGTGGTAGCCATCACAGAGACTTGGGCCAAATCTACCCATCTAGAAACCGAAATGTCATTCCCTGGGTACGAAAGCTTCCACAAAAGTCGAAAGCACAAGAAAGGAGGAGGAGTAGTTTGCTACGTAAAAAGTACACTCCCTGCCATAAAAATAGATAAACAGGACGCAGAGAAATACGATTCTGTCTATGTGGAAATAACCGCAAATAACAAGAAACTAACACTTGCAACCGTATACAGGCCTCCGAAACAACAGGCAGCCGATGACACTGCCCTCTACGAAGAGATTCACTCTCTAGCACAAAGCAAGGAAGCAATTATAATTGGGGACTTTAATTGCCCTAACATTGACTGGGGACTGATGACTGGAGATCAAGAGGGTAACAGGCTTTTAGAAATGGTGGAGGATTCGTTCCTCACTCAAGTTGTAACTCAACCAACAAGAGAAAACAATCTGCTGGATCTGGTATTAGTAAGCGACCCCGACCTCATTCGCGAGACCTCATTCGCGAGTTGGTGAGAAACTTAATGGGTGCGATCACCACTTAATCCGTTTTAATATCAACATATGTCACAAACTCGTAGATAATCCGTCAGTGATACCAGATTACAAAAAAGGAAATTTCAACTTAGCCCGTGCACTGCTTCCCCCTACGACCTGGGACCAACTTGGCATCACCGACAATACAATCGACAACACGTGGAACGTCTTCAAAGATAAGCTGTTGCAAGTAGAGAAGGCTACAGTGCCTACGAAATCCAGGCGAGTAAATGGGGCCGTAGATCCACCGTGGATGACCAGGAAAATAAAAAGGGCAGTAAACCTAAAAAAAAGGAATTATAATTTGATGAAAGAGAATGCTACGGCCGAAGCCAGCATACAGTACCACAACAGCCTCAGAGCTTGTCGCAGCCTTATTCGGAGTAGCAAACGCAACTATGAAAAGCAAATAGCGCGCGAAATCAAAACTAACTCCAAGAAATTCTTCACGTACATAAGATCGACAAAGAAAAGAAAATCCAATATTGGTCCCCTGACAGACGAGACTGGATCTGTAACTCAGGACAGTAAACAGATGGCCAGAAACCTCAACAGTAACTTCGCATCCGTATTCACAGTCGAGGACATCGAAACCATTCCCGAGAGCCCTGACCCGCCGAGTGAGATCACGCCGCTGGAAATTGACTCAATATGCGACCAAGAAGTAAAAAAAGTACTTGGACAAACTCGACACGAAAAAGTCAACGGGACCCGACAGTTTGTCCCCGCGGTTATTAAAAGAGCTTAAACAACAAATACTTCAACCACTCACTACCATATTCAACCGGTCAGTTCAACTAAACAAGGTCCCGGAAGACTGGAAGATGGCGAACGTAACACCGATTTTCTAAAAAGGAGACAAAAGCGTTGCATTAAACTACAGGCCCATAAGTTTGACATCAGTGGCAGGAAAAATACTCGAAAAGATTATTAGAGATAAACTTGTTAAGTTTCTAGAAAACAATAATATAATCTCCGACACCCAGCATGGCTTCAGAAACAAGTGCTCCTGCCTAACGAATTTATTAGACTTCTTCCAAGGTATATATAAGAACTGGGATGCCCACATCCCCAGTGATGTTATATACCTGGACTTTCAGAAAGCCTTCGACAAGGTACCGCACGAGCGACTCCTTAAGAAACTGCACTCGGCGGGCATCGGAGCCAATCTGATCGCGTGGATAAGAGATTGGCTCACCGACAGAAAACAACGAGTACTACTCCACGGACAGCCTTCCGATTGGCTACCAGTCACTAGTGGAGTGCTTCAAGGGTCAGTGCTGGGACCCATCCTCTTTATCATATATATCAATGACCTAGAATCAGGACTGAAATCCACAATATCGAAATTTGCAGATGACACCAAGGTGGGTGGAGATGCCCTCACAAAGACCGACTGCGAAATCATTCAGAAAGACCTCAATCACATTATCGAATGGTCGGAAAAATGGGAAATGTCTTTTAATGTTGACAAATGAAAAGTCATGCACATTGGGTCCCAAAATAGTAACCACACATACATCATGAATGGGAGACCTCTGCAAGCGATGCAGGAGGAAAAGGACCTTGGAGTCACTATCAGCAGTGACCTGAAACACGCGAATCACTGTAAAAAAGCATACAACAAGGCCAACATTATGCTCGGGTTCATAGCGAGGAACTTCGAGTGTAAAACATCAGACGTGATGCTATCCTTGTATAATTCCATGGTAAGACCGCACCTCGAGTATGCAGTGCAGTTCTGGTCTCCCAATTACAGAAAGGACATTGCTTTACTGGAAAGGATTCAACGACGCGCCACAAAGATGATTCCAACCTTCAGGGCTCAACCGTACGAGGAACGACTCAAGCGACTCAATCTCTTTACATTGGAGAAAAGACGCCTACGAGGGGATATGATTCAAGTCTTCAAGTATCTAAAAAAGTTCAATAACGTCGATTACACAAAATTCTTTGAACTGCAAACCAACTCAAGAACTAGAAATAACGGTTTACCCATTCAGTCGAGTCGATGTAACACAGACATTGGAAGGAGTTTCTTTTCAAACCGAGTCATCCGCCACTGGAACAATCTTCCCTCAGAAGTAGTAAATGCGAATACCATCAACTCCTTCAAATATAGAATCGACCGTCATTTCGCTGCGTCAGGAGTAAACTGAATAACGAGGGGCTTCCATCTGCTCCTCAATATCGAGGTGCTTTCATCTGCTCACCAAGCCCCAAGTGGCGGTCGAGCAGATTAAATCACCCAAGCGGGCGACCTCGTAATGAGCCAATAGGCTTTATGTTGCCTGCATTTCCATGTTTCCATGTTTCCATGTTTCAGTCCTCTCTCGTACCTCTTCGCAACATGCCACCTCTCGTACCTCCCAAAGGCTTTCCTCGCCTGCAGTACACAGTCACCCTGACTTGTGGATGCTACAAGGGCAGGAAAACCACCACGATGGACATGTGGCGCGGGAGTAGGTGAAGGACGTCTGGATGATGCTGGGTCACTCGGAGAAGTGGCTGCGGGGTGCGGCCCGGCCGCCCGCCCTGCGATCGCCCGGCGGCCAAGGTGCCAGCACTCGCCACAACTAACGTCTCTCTTTCTGCATAACACTTACACTAAACGTCCTAACGGCTATGGGTTATTATTTATTAATAACCTGACACATGCACTAGGTAACAGTGGGTCATGCATGCATGTATGCATGCATGCATACATAAATACATAAATACATAAATATATATATATATATATATATATATATATATATATATATATATATATATATATATATATATATATATATATATATATATCTATATATCTATAAACGAGAAAAAGGGAACAAGGGATTTTATCGGTTTATTTCCTTTTCCTTTTCTTGATATTTATAAGAACTTTGAAAGGAGTCTCTCCCTTTTCACTTCTTTAACTATTTTTCAATTATGTGAATGTCACAAAATTCACCTTACATAATAATTTAATGGTAATAACAGATAAAAAAAAAGGAGCCGAGAAAGACGAACATTTATCATAGCATCTCTTCAAGAAAGGATGCCAGCATGAATAAATGCGGTGACTGGGAACTGAATAAAGGGAAACAACAGCAGTAGGAGCAGTTTGAGTAGAAGCAGGGATGGGCGGGGGAACAATATGTGAAGCAGGTATACAAGAAACAAGAGTGCCATGAGTGGGAACAGATACAAAAGGAAGGGGAGGACGAGCGGGGATACGCACGGATAACAGGCATATGAATAGTAATGGAAAATGAAAAGTAATGCAATCAAAAGTTGCTACGAGCCCAGTCAATGGAAACCCCAATTTATTGGAAGTGTGTACTGGTGCAGGAAAGCGGTTGTGAAGTCTTGGGGAGGGTGGGGGTGGAAATCACAAGCTGCCCTCGTAAATTTAGGGTAGGCGGTGGCCGAACTGGTAGCGTACTGGGGCCACATTCACCGCGTGATGGACGACGCGGGTTCGAATCCCCACGCTACCACTCGGATTTTTCAGTCACCGCCGAGTGGCTTAAAACTACCCACATGCTGCCCTGAAGACCACCCATCAACCCGGACTCTAGAGGAAGCCGTCCAAGCGAATCGAGAACGAGTTCCGGGGGGCAGCATGAGCCAATGCAAGATGGCGCTACTATAAACACTCGCCTGCGCCAGAACGGGCTGGGCCGACCATCAGGCCCCACCAGGAAGATGCCTACCGGCGCAACAGGCAAAAAAAAAAAAAAAAAGTTATTGCCGAGGGGCCAGGCTGACCAGGGCAGGCTTGCTGGCCGGCTGTGAGTGTGTTAGGGAAGCAACATATCTATAGATGTTCATGAGGGCGGCTCGACTCCCGTTTATGGAAGGAAGCCACCATGCACTTTGCGTGGGTATCTCCCTCTCTCTCTCTCTCTCTCTCTCTCTCTCTCTCTCTCTCTCTCTCTCTCTCTCTCTCTCTCTCTCTCTCTCTCTCTCTCTCTCTCTCTCTATCCATCTCCCCCCCCCCCTCGTATTTAATTTTTCACTGCATTTTCCTTCATATCTTTTCTAAATTATTGCATTTTTTTTTTCCATTGTCTTCGACTTGTTTGTATTTAAATCTTTTACCTCACGTACCAGTTTCTCCGTTTAGTCGTTTTCCTTTATTGTCTTGTTTCCTTTCTTCCTTCTTCCCTCTTCCCGTGATTCGTCGGCTTCCTTTTCACTTGTTACCATTCATCCCTATTCCTTTGCTCCATTCTCTGTATCCCTTGCTCCATCGTCTTCGTATTCCCTTTCGAATTGTTATGTCTTTCCTTCAATGTTTTACCTTTCTCCTAACTCCCTTTGCTCCTCTTTCCTATTCTCCTATTCCTCTGTATATGTATCCCTCTTCGTCTTTTCTTTCCTTTCTTTACCATCATTTTTCCCTTCAGTTCATACCTTTCTTTTCTGTTCTAAATCATTTTCTCCTCCTCTTTTCACTGTCCATTTTCCTTCCTTGCCTCCTCTTTCCCTTCCTCCTATTATGTTTCCTTTACCATCTCTCACCATAACACTCCACCGCTTTTCGTTCTTTTCCCTCCCTCCTTTCCTCTGTTCCCCATCTTTTATTTACTCCTTCCTATCATACTTGTATTTCAACGTTTCCTTTTTATTTCGTCGTTGCTTTTCCTCTTCCTTCAAGCGTTTACTGTCTCGCGTTTCTCTATTTCTTTTCCTCTCTTCCCTCACCCACTCTCTCTTTGTTTCAAGATTTTTTTCTTTCATTTCTTTTATCTTGTAGCTTCCTGTTTATTCTCACACTTCCTGCCTCATTTCCTCATTTCATGCTTCTCTTCCCTCCCCATACTGTGTCCTACCTCTTTCGCCACTTTTTTTCTACTTCTCTCAAATTTCCTCTTTCCTTCCCTCGCTGTACGATTCTTTTTCATATTTTCTGTATATCTTGTGCCATGTTCTCCACTGTTCGACTATTTCGTCCCTTTATTTATTCTTATCTCCCCCTATCTATTATTTTTCTTTCCTCCTTGTCTACTTCCCTCTCCTCACCCTCACTGGAGGCCGCCTCCTTTCGTCTTTGCTTCCTCTTTCCTTCCTCCTTTATTTCTTTTATCTCTACTTTCCCAGCCTTCCTGCCTCTGTCTGGCAGTGGGGATCATGTTTATTAATGGTCCCTCTAAGCGAGAAAAATGAAAAAAAATCATCACTCACACAAACCATTTCATTATATATATCAAAGCATTTGTGATCAGTTTATGTATCATCTATTTTGGGGGGTTTATATCATGGCACAAATTTGGCCCGTCGCTGCTATACGGTAAAGCCACAAATTTGTCCCGTCGCTGCTACCGGGTTACACTATTTCTTATTCTTTCACTTTGTATTCCTCTTCTCTTCACTCCCTCTATAACACCTCCTACATATATTATTTCTTTGTCTTGTGTTCCCCTGCTCCCTGTCTTCGTCTTCCTTTTTCCCTTCTTTTATAACTTTTCCCCCCCTCAGTCCTACCCACCATCTTTCCATCTCTTCTTCTCTCCTCACGCTAACGCTTTCCTGCCTCCCACACGCCGTCCATCTGCCTGTCTGTCCGTCACTTCATCTCTACCTACATCACTTTTTCCTGCATTAAGAATTCCGTCACCTGCCCGTCCTCACCTAAGAGAGAGAGAGAGAGAGAGAGAGAGAGAGAGAGAGAGAGAGAGAGAGAGAGAGAGAGAGAGAGAGAGAGAGAGAGAGAGAGAGAGACGAACTTATTTCTCTTTTTTTCTTCAACATTTCCCTTTTCTCCTCCCCCCTAATTATTTCCCCGCCCCTATCCTTCCTTCTCATCCCTCCTGTTGCTTCTCTTCTCCCTTTCCCCTTCCTCTCTTCCCCTGCCAACATGTATCCTTGTTTCTTCCCTTCCCTTTGCTACCTCATCTTTCTGGGGCTTCACTCCCTTCTTCCCCTCCCATCCTCCTCCCTCCTAACATTACGCGAAATTGAAAATGTGGTAAAGAAAATATAATTGGGGATCGCGGTTTTTCTTCTTACGTTTGTTAGCCTTTTTGTTAGCTGTGTTTTTGTGTTTTTGATTAAGGCGCGAACTGTTATCTCACGTGCGGTCCGGTGTACCGTTGCCTGCTTTCTCCAGTTGATAGAAGTCGTGAGACAACACAATAGCCTTTTAGTTAAGTGATGTGGGTTATGTGTTGGCCGAGCGGAGCCGTTAAGTTCACTTTGAGTTCACTTAATTTACTCTCTCTCTCTCTCTGGTTGATTAAATGGTTGTATTGCTTTTTAAATATATTCACAGAATAGTTACAGTATTTTGTGGACGAGTCGTAAGTCGTACGCACACTCCGAGAAGTCCTGTGCCCTCGTCCGCCGCCCGCTCTGATCTGCCGGCTTCTCTTGGTACAGGAGCGGCCAGCGGATAGCATGCTTGCTGCATCAGCACCGTTCCCACGGCAAGGAGCACCTCCTAAGCACAACGTAGCGTCTGTGTGTAACGTCCTGGCGCCACTGGGCCATGGCGATACGACATACATTCACACATTCACATTTTTTTATAATATACACATTACATCGCTCGGTCACGGAAAAAGTCGCGACCTCGCGGCTCATCCGACCCTTAAAATCAGTGTACCTACCCATGTTACAGTCGCACAATGTGTACTAGTTAAACGAGGGCCTATTATGGTTGCATGTAAAAAAAAATATATACAAGTCAGAGCCCGCCTAACGATACAACATCGGGAAATGCCAATGACAAGAAAAATAATCATGGAAGTAACAATAAATGGGCAAAGTACATACAGGGCGAGGTAAACAGGGCTAGAGTCGTGGACGTGGAAGCTCAGCACTATTCCGAGAAAACAAAACAATAGCTCGAATAGTTATTTACAAAATACATCCTAAAAAAAAAAATTGACTAAATTGTCATTAGGATACATGGTAACGGAGCTATGTGGAATAGTAATAAGAAAAGAAAAAAATCCGTGAAGAAGATTTGATACAAACTGAATCTTCGAGTCACAATGCGTACGAACTCAGCGCGGTGGGGCAACTCTTGCCTGAAGATGGTTGTACAAAGTCAGAGCCCGCTTAACAAGGCAGAACAGGGGATGACAATGATGATAAAAAGAACCACCGGTAAGAGCAGTGATGGGTAATGTACATATGGGGCAAGGTAAACCGGTAGAGAGTCATGGACAGCTGACTCCAATTCCGAGAAGTTTGAAAAGGTTAGCTCGGAAAGGCTATTTGTCACATACTTCATTCTAGAAAAGGTGAGATTCACTAAACTGTCAATAGGATAGATTGGGATGGCATTTGTGGCCGCAAATCCATGATGGAGCGTCTCCGGAAAGGTTGTCAAATTGACAGAACGTAGGAACAAGCCACCCGTACCGCCAGGTGACCTGCAACCTCTCTATAAGTTGAACCTTCAGGACAGACCACTGTCACAAACACTGGTAGTGTGAAAAAGAAGTAGTGAAATCCGGAGAACCTCCTGTGGAAAAGCGATTTTGGGGCGACGTGACGATAGGGGCAAGTCTCTAGAGCTTTAGAAGCATCCGACTGGGTCAGCACCACCTCGCAGATACCACCTGTCAATGGGAGGAATGCAAAGAGTGACGCTGAGCAAAAATAGAGATTGTGATACTCTGTTTTGCAGGACCCTAGGTCTGACGGCTGGCCCGTTGCATAAAGCGATAGATCATTACGAATTAAGACCACTGTGGCAGGTAAGTCCAGCACCATCACCGAGTTATTGACTGAGAAAGGGGAAAGGTTCCAGCTGATAAACCTCAAACACATCCTTTGACCTGAAGGGAACGTGAATTACTATAGCTTCCGACGTCAGGAATGACTCAAGCAAGGGATAGTAGTGGTGTATGGCATGCATGTCAAACAAAGGTGTTAGTTGGTGGTTCTCTACTCCTATTTTCAAAGCCTTTTGCAAATCCCTGACAGGAAAAAGAGAAGAGGTAACCCTACCACAGTCTGCATCCACTACATTCTGTATTACCAGAGCATTAGTATGGAGGATAGAGTTGACTGCACTCTCCAAGGCAGGCAAGGTTTGTAGAACAAGTTCCATTTGGTACATATTAGCCATGCCGGTCCACAACTCATTAATGGAAGAGCCTAAGGTTCGGGAATAAGAAGCAATATCCTGTACTGCATGCTCAAGTCTGGAAATGTGGAAGGAATTCATCCTAATGGTTTTGTGTTGAGTAGCAGCAAGTGAAGCCAAACGGTTATACCTATCCCGCAGTTCCTCCACATCCTCATCCATTGCGGTTCCAAACAACATGCGGGAAAGTTGCCCAATCCCATCAATCAAGCCCGTTTAGTACGGTTAGGAAACGAAAGAGCTGCGTAGTTCTCCAAAGCCAGGGTTAGAGTATCATTCAAGTACTTTATGCGGTCATGCATCAGACGCAGGAGACAGTCTTCAGGAGCATTGATATCCATCTGCAACAACCCCAGTCACTTGTTCCGTTATTGTCCTCAGTGTGCCTGGTATTTCCACCAGAGCAGTAAACGGGTACTGGACCCACAGGACATCCTCGACCAGAGAAACCCGGCCCAAATGAGCAGAGAGGGCCCCCGGCTTGAGGTGCGCAGGGTCTGCAGCCAGAACGGAGCGCAGAAGGAAGTAGAAGGTGAGGGACAACATTTCCTGGAACCAAGCAGAAAACCCTTATTGGCGAGGACGCAGGTTATAGTCGTGTGTTGGAAAGATAGACAAAGCATCGTCAGGCTGAGGCAAACAGGCGGTTCTCGCTGGTTCAACTAAAGTCGAATCGATGACCTCAGGCTGGGCGTCTGTCTTTTTGAGGCGATCACTATGCACAATTTCGTATGACTTAAAAATGAGATCATAAAGCTCAAATTTGTGACCACCTAGTTGCCTAACTATCTGGCGTGGGCCCACGAATTTAGGGGACAACTTCGAATGTCTCTCTGGGACTCGAATCATAACAAAGTCACCCACTTTCAAGGAAACAGGGGCGGCACGCTTGTGTTGCTGCAAGCACATAGCCTCAGATGTAGCCAGTAGTCTCTTTCTGACTTCTCTATGAATGTCTGTGAAAACCTTGAGTTGAACCTTAGAATAATCATCTACATTATATACAGGTGAATGAGAACTACCAAGCAGGTCATACAGGGAGTCTCTTCTCAACCCCCAAAATTATGTAGTGGGGAGATTGTCCCGTTGACTCACAAACACTGCTGTTTATGCTTGCTGCAACATATGCCAGCCAGTCCTCCCATGTATGCTGAAGTCCGCTAACGACCGGGCGCAAGACATCTAAAATCTTCCTATTCGCGCGCTCAACAAGGCCGTTGCTGGCTGGGTGATAACTGACTGTAAAAGATTGTGTAATGGCAAACTGTTTGCATATTTCTGCTAATAGTTGATTTCGAAATTCGGTTCCATTATCACTTAACAACACTCTAGGTGTGGAATACGGACAAATGAGATGAGTTATCAGGGCATGAGCAATGGACTTAGCAGATTTATCTTGCACTGGGGCTAAAACAACGTACCGAGACAAGTGATCTACACAAACTAAGAGGTACCTAGAGCCCTGGTGGCTGGCGGGAAGCTGTAGCAAGTCAATAGAAACTACATCCCAAGGCCGGGCAGGGGGCGGGTATTCTAGGATCGGCGCAGGCCTAGGCACCGTCCCTTTATGTTGGGCACACTTGACACACTTAGCCACATACGCGTCAATATCTACACGCATAGTTGGCCAAAAATAGACCGCTCGGGCCGCTGTTAGTGTGCGCTCCCTCCCCGGGTGACCAGCAATGATCGCGTCATGAACTAAGTTCAGCACCGCCGGTACATAACACTCCGGTATCACAAACTGTGCAACAGACTCCTTTTTGCGGGGCCAGTAGCGGCACAGGACACCGTCCTGTGACAAGAAGAATTGTGAAAAAGACACAGGTAGTGGCGGGAGACTTGTTTCGTCACCCGACTCCAGAGCGTATATTACCTTACCCCAAACGTCATGGCGACGCTGGGCTGCCGCTAAATCCTTAAGACTGAAATTTTGAATTTCAGTAAGCGCCTCTGCCACTGAGCCAACAGGTACATTCCTAGACAGTGAATCCGCGACGACATTCGCGCGGCCAGGTAAATACTTAAAGGTTGGCCCAAACTCCTGGATAGTCAGGTACCACCGTGCGAGGCGACCGGTGAGGTTTCTACCTTTAAAAAGCTCGGTGACTGGCGCGTGGTCCGTAAAGACAGTGATAGGATAGCCAAGGATAATATCCCTAAAATGTTTAAGAGCCCAAACAACCGCTAGGGTTTCCTGGTGGGTCACTGAATAGTTCGACTCAGCCTGGTTTAAAGTACGACTTGCGTACGCAATAGCGCGATTTTTACCGCGAGCGTCCGGTTGCATCAAAACAGCACCAAGACCCAGGGCTGAGGCATCTGTAAAAAGTGTAAAAGGGACGTTGTAATCCGGGAATGCCAAGGCTGGAGCGTTGATTAACGCTGACTTCAAGTCTGTAAAACTCTTGTGTTGTGGGGCATTCCAATGAAAAGGGACCTCTTTCTTTAAGAGTTGTGTTAGAGGCGAAGCAATTTTGGCAAAACCTTGTATGAAAGGCCTATAGTAGCCGGACAACCCAAGGAAAGACCGAACGTTTTCGACGGTCTTGGGTTGCGGAAAATTCTTTATGGCCGATATTTTATCGTCCATCGTGTGGATACCATCTCCATCAACAGTGTGGCCTTAAAAGGTGATTTTCGCCTTTAAAATTCACATTTAGTCAGCTTGGCCTTAAGGCCAGCGCCTCTGAGTTTAAGCAGAACCGCTTCTAGTTTAGCTAGGTGACTGGCGCCATCCTTGCTGCAGATGATTAAATCATCTAAATATGCATAGACTTCTTTGCCTATCATGTCTGAGAACAATGTGTTGATCATCCTCTGAAAAGTAATGGGTGCGGTTTTGAGGCCGAATGGCATCCTTAACCATTCAAAATGACCGCTAGGGGTACTGAAGGCTGTAATCTCTCTGGATTCAGCTGCCATCGGCACCTGCCAGTACCCACTTAAAAGGTCAAGACTACTGAAAACATTATTCCCTTGCCCCAGGGACATTAACAAGTCACCTAAAACAGGCAGAGGGTACCTATCATCCTCAGTCACCTCATTTACTTTCCTAAAATCGATGACAGGCCTGAAACTACCGTCCTGTTTAGGGACTAGAAACAAGGGCGAGTGCCACGGAGACCGGGAATGCTGAATAACACCCTGGTCCAACATATCTTTAACCTGTTCATCTACAACCTGCCTTTGACTGTGTTGGAGTCTGTACGCAGGAATGTACACCGGTTTGGTGTCGGGTTTAACCCTAATGTTGTGTTCTGTCGCAGCAGTCGCACCTAAAGGTTCACCGGGCAGGGCAATGACATCACGATACTGATGTAAAAGTTTCAGAAGCGGGCCCTTAAGCTCGGGATAATCGACCACTTTGACTAAAGAATCGACAGATGAGGCCTGACAAGATGTGTCGCCGGCGGCGGGTTGACCCACTGCGCCGACACAAGGCCGCTGTAACTCTAAAGGGTCTGGGGACACCTGTCCGTCGAACGCTAAAGCGCGACCCAAAATGACTCCATTTCTGAGTTTAACTGGACCGCCAGTGGCATTAACCACTAAAGCTACGGTCCTACCTCCCTCGCGCACCGTGTTAAGGGTGGACTCTATCGCTAGCGTGTTGACACGACTAGGCCCTTCTAGGCAGATGTCACAACCTACGGTGGCGTTAGGGACTGACACAGGGACGTGCATTGCGGTTCGCTGAGGGATTTCGTGATTCCCCACGACTATCGCATTGACATTTTTCCATCCCCCACAAACGTCAGCTGGTGTTGGTGGTTGACCATGAAGTGAAGTGGTGCCCGCGCCATGCACCGGCACCGTGGAAAGAGTCGGCACGGTATGCACGACCGACTCAGGAGAAACACTTTCCCGACCCTTGCTGGGTATTTCTCTTCTTTCCCAGGGAGAAGCGAGGCGCACAGGTTGATCCATGGCCTTGAAACATCTCCCTTGAAACCTCACTGTATTACTATCTGGATGTATTACCATGCGGTTAGACCTCAGTGACGACAACCCAAGAAGACCGTCAGACGGCAGGGAAAAGTTTGACGTCACGTAAATATCCAAACGCATGACAGGGGTGTTTCGTCCCAAACTCACTGGCAAACTCACCAACCCAAGGATGTTAAGCCTGTCGGCGGTGACACCGCAAAGGCTCAGGTCCGAGGGTCGTAGCTGGTAGCGGCCTCCCCGCGACGCGCGTTTCAAAGCTAAGTATGTCCTTTCAGACAACACATTAACCGCCGCGCCGGTGTCGACCGCAAATGACGCTTGTAGCGGACCCAGCTTGACTTTAAGCGCCATTATTTCAGGTTGACTGCACGCGGCCACAACAGATTCATACAAGCTACTTTTGTCAGCCTGCACTGCAGTCTCGGTATCCTCCCCCCCCCGGGTTGCTACCCTGGGTCGGTTTTGGGGGGGCGCTCGGCTTCCCCCGACCCCTTCACGAACTTTCCTGCTCGCTCTTTCTTTAACTGGAGCACAGAGAAACACTCCTCTGTGGTGTGTCTACCAGCACCGTGAACAAAACAGAACTTGCCAGTGTGGTAGCCCGCGGCTCGACTTTTTGAAGCGGCCGGGGTCTTCTGAGAAGCAGATTTGCCTGACATCGGCGAGCCTCCCTTCTCCCTAGTAGCCTTGCGATCCCGCTGACGTTTTAGACAATAGTCAACCGTATGACCGTCGCGCTGACAGTATGAACAGTGGCGCTTAGGCTTTTCGGTGGTGGCCGCCACCACTGATGAGGACGCGCTAACATTAGCGGCCTTCTGGTCGACAGAGGCTACAGGGGTGACTGGCGCTCCGTCTTTCTCCTCCATCTTAGTTTTTATTTTAAGCATGAAGTCGTGCAACTTGTCAGTGGGGCCGTAGGCTAGGGATAAAGAACCTTTTCGAAACTGGCCCTTGATGACAGCCATGTATACAAAAAATTCAAAAAATTTGAGAACATTGGATAGAGACATATTCTCTCCCTCAGTCCAGCCACCAGCTTTCAGATAGACGCCCATATCAGTAGACAACCGATAGGCGTCTACTTGTCCGGCTAAAAGCTCTTTACTCTCCACAGCTGAAATCAATTTGGTCACAGCTACATTAACACCTTTGACGAGGCTGTGCCTAACATCTTCCCCAAAAGACTCCAGAAAATGTGACCGAAACTGGGCATAATCCTTGGTTTGTTGCGGTTCCATGAACGCGCTGGTGTACATAACAGCTGATGCTTCTGACCCCGGCTTTAATCTAGACCTAATGAAGGAGATTTTATCACCCGGTTCTGACACAAATGAGTTGTTCATAACATCCTCGCATTGCAGGATGAAGTCTCTCGCACTGTAATCCGGTTCATTGCCTGCGAAAGCTCTGACTGATGCCGTAGTCGGCAGAAGTTTAATAGTGTTAGTAGCCATTGTTAATTCTTGGTTAGTCAAGATATTACCTTTGTTATCATGCGGGAGAGAAGAAGGAGGAGGAGGAGGAACTCTGTCATGAGTTGACCCGCTCCTTAGGACACGGGAATTGTCATCCTCGGCGGGCGCTTCCGAATCCTGCATCAACTTCTGGAACTCCTTGGCCAAAATGTCTATCTCTTTATCAGACTGACCTGCCATTTAAAAAAAAAAGGCATTAGGAAAATATGGCTTCATGAGGAAAAATATGGGAAAAGAAAAAGTATCACCGCTAAGTGTGTGCTCACTCGCCTCAGATGCTTCCAAAACGCATTAAAAAGAGGGAAAAGAACAATGAGTGAATACTTAGCACGATAAAAACTTCCCCACTGTGCAAGAAAACACACAAAAGAAAGAAAAAAAAAACATGAAGGATTATATATAAAATGCAAACAATGTTCACAAATCAGGAAAAATATTAAACATCCCTCTACACCTGAAGAAAATTCAACAGCCTAAGGGAAACAAGATACGGCTCCACACGGAGACACACAAAGCACGTAAAAAAAAAAAAATCACCTGAAATGTGGTGTATTAATATAATTAGTGGTGTGTCAGCTACATGCATGTGAATACCATAAAAAAAGTGTGAAGATTGTGCCCGTGGCACTCCTTCGTCCTCGGCTGGCTCGCCCTCGTCCTTGGCTGGCTGTCCCCGTCCTTGGCTGGCTGCCCCCGCGTCCTTGGAGCAGCCAGAGAGACCGCCGGCAGTGCCCGGCAGCGGCTGGCAGCGGTGAGGAAGGGGCGGAGGAGCGACCACGCTCCACCAAGATCTCCACCAAGGCGAAGGTGAGCGCCCACCCACGAATGACTGTGTCGTAGGCAGACAAGTGGGCGTCCCAGAATTGGGAAGCGGGATCCCGACAGTGGGCGATGTGGGCGCGCGGGGCGCGTCGGGGCGGGGCGCGCGGGGCGGGGCGCGCGGGGCGGTGTGGTGGAGTGTGCTGACTTGAATCGGACGGGCCAAGGGAGAATGGCGTTGCTTGTGACAGCTTTCCTGCACACTTGCCTGTCTGCCCCTTGACGACACTTGCCACCGTTAAGTGTTAAGTGGTAAAAGAGAGAGAGATAACACACAGAACACTTCGGAGAAGGTCCGGAAGCCGCTGTTCACCACTTTTGTTAGCCTTTTTGTTAGCTGTGTTTTTGTGTTTTTGATTAAGGCGCGAACTGTTATCTCACGTGAGGTCCGGTGTACCGTTGCCTGCTTTCTCCAGTTGATAGAAGTCGTGAGACAACACAATAGCCTTTTAGTTAAGTGATGTGGGTTATGTGTTGGCCGAGCGGAGCCGTTAAGTTCACTTTGAGTTCACTTAATTTACTCTCTCTCTCTCTCTGGTTGATTAAATGGTTGTATTGCTTTTTAAATATATTCACAGAATAGTTACAGTATTTTGTGGACGAGTCGTAAGTCGTACGCACACTCCGAGAAGTCCTGTGCCCTCGTCCGCCGCCCGCTCTGATCTGCCGGCTTCTCTTGGTACAGGAGCGGCCAGCGGATAGCATGCTTGCTGCATCAGCACCGTTCCCACGGCAAGGAGCACCTCCTAAGCACAACGTAGCGTCTGTGTGTAACGTCCTGGCGCCACTGGGCCATGGCGATACGACATACATTCACACATTCACATTTTTTTATAATATACACATTACACGTTGGCTGCTGGGGACGTCTTGTGGAAGGGGCGGAGGGAGAGGGAGATTATACGGAGAGAAAGAGGGAAAGGGAAGGAGCGAGGGAGGGGTGAAAGGTCAGGGGACAGTGAAGGGGTTATCTAAAAGGGAAGGGAAAGAGGATAGGAAATATGGCGAGTGAGAGAGAGGAAGAATCAGAGGGTGTTAGATTGGTCAGAAGACAGGAAGATGTGATATGAAAAGTGAAGGAAGAGAAGAATATGAAAAATAAAAGGGAAAAGAAGAGGAACAAAATTCTGAGATGAAAGAGTGAAGCAAGGAAAGTAAAAGTGTGTTTAACAGGAATAAAGAGAGGGGGTAGGGCAACATAAAAGAAAGAAGAGATGGAGAAAAACGAATGAATTAGTATGGAAGTGGTGGTGGTGGCGGTGTGGTGGTGGTAGTGGTGGTGGTGGTGAATTGAGTTGTAAACTATTGTCCACGACCCTGTCTGCGTTGGGGTGTTCAGTGAATGGGCAGGGTGAGGGGTGGGTAAGATGTGAGGTGGTAGTGAATAGGGTGAGAGTGGATGGAGGGATGGTTGTGGTCAAGGTGTGGATGCTGGTGTTGGGTAGGGTGAGGGTGGGTGGAGGGATGGTTGTGGTCAGGGTGTGGGTGCTGGTGTTGGGTGGGGGGGGGGTGAGTGGTGGGATGGTTGTGGTCAAGGTGTGGGTGCTGGTGTTGGGTAGGGTGAGGGTGAGTGGTGGGATGGTTGTGGTCAGGGTGTGGGTGCTGGTGTTGGGTAGGGTGGGGGTGAGTGGTGGGATGGTTGTGGTCAGGGTGTGGGTGCTGGTGTTGGGTAGGGTGAGGGTGAGTTGAGGGATGGTTGTGGTCAGGGTGTGGGTGCTGGTGTTGGGTAGGGTGAGGGTGTGTGGAGGGATGGTTGTGGTCAGTGTGGGGGTGGGTGGTGGGATGGTTGTGGTCAGGGTGTGGGTGCTGGTGTTGGGTAGGGTGGGGGTGAGTGGAGGGATGGTTGTGGTCAGGGTGGGGGTGCGTGGTGGGATGGTTGTGGTCAGGGTGTGGGTGCTGGTGTTGGGTAGGGTGAGGGTGAGTGGAGGGATGGTTGTGGTCAGGGTGAGGGTGGGTGGTGGGATGGTTGTGGTCAGGGTGTGGGTGCTGGTGTTGGGTAGGGTGAGGGTGAGTGGTGGGATGGTTGTGGTCAGGGTGGTGGTGCTGGTGTTGGGTAGGGTGAGGGTGAGTGGAGGGATGGTTGTGGTCAGGGTGGGGGTGCTGGTGTTGGGTAGGGTGAGGGTGGGTGGTGGGATGGTTGTGGTCAGGGTGGTGGTGCTGGTGTTGGGTAGGGTGAGGGTGAGTGGAGGGATGGTTGTGGTCAGGGTGGGGGTGCTGGTGTTGGGTAGGGTGAGGGTGAGTGGTGGGATGGTTGTGGTCAGGGTGTGGGTGCTGGTGTTGGGTAGGATTAAATCTACACCTGGATAGGCAGGCTCATTAAGAGAAGATAATTCCTTCTTGGTTTTTAAAGAACAATTGAACACAGGTCTTATTTTAGTTGTTACTTGTTCTTCCATTTTGATGACAGGTCTATGAGGTATCCAAATCTTTTGATTATACTGAGAAGGTTTTACTTCAATTTCTTCTATTATGCCGTCAGCCAGCTGTTGGTCAAATACAGCTTGATACTTTTCTAGTAACCCCTTTCTTTTTAAGTGGTCCAGAGTTCGGTCCAGCACGTTAAGTGCAACAGAATGATTTGAAGGAACATAATATATTTTGTCTGAATACCATGGCAACTCAACATTATAATGACCCTCTTTGAAAGTAATACCATCTTCAAACTGCTTTATTTGGTCGCTTTCTAGGGACACTAGGTCTTGATCAGTGGTTTTAATTCCTAAGGACTCGAGGCTAAAGAGATGTTCCAGCCCACTGTCCACTTCTGTGTCCTCTAGAAGGTGTTCAAGTGGGTTGAAATATGATTTTATAGGGTCCAAAACGGCATTAACCATTGTTTTAGTTTTATTGCATAGGTATTTCTCATCCTTTTTTGTTAGGAGTTGCATAACAAATTGCTGTTCTGCTGGACTCAAAAAGTTAAATACATTTCCAATGGGAGCTACTTTGTTGTGCATAACTAAACATTTACCTCCTAATTTCTCTTGCCAGGACACTGATGACATAGACTGAAGTATGTCAATGCCTAGCAATATATCAACTTGGATAGTTTCATAGTTCTTGGCCTCATAGAAGTATTCATCCAACAATTTTATGTTATTTTCCTTGAATTTGCAAATGACTGCGTTCATCCCTGGAACGTAAAAATTATTGTCCAAGGTCTTGTCCACCAATAAGGGAGCAAAAGTGAATCGATCTTTTAATTTAATCCCTTTAGCCATTTGTGTGAAGCTTTTTTGTTTCTGCACCAATGTAGGTTCCAACATCTCGATCTAGGGAAAACAATTTATTCACATCTGGGCAAAGGTCTTTGGCAGCGGTTTCCTAGATATATCTTTGGCTTCCGGTATCAACAAGGCACCTAACCTTTCTACTCTTTCTGCCATTCTTTAAAGTTAGTCATTGTTGGCAACAATTGGCAAGAGTCGAAACTTCTTTGTGCCAGGCACAAGCTTATATATGTCTTAGTTGAGGTTTAGCCTTATCTTTCTTGTCGGCCGAGAGACACAAGGGTGTACTATGTTCTTTTGACCGACAGACTCTGCATTGGTATCTAAGTTTACCCTGTTTGCCATAACAGTTGTTCTCATCGTGCCCCTAACCAGCACACCTGGTACACATAGATAATTCTTTTAGTCGGTCAATTTTGGCTTCCAAGTTGGTAAAGTTTGTACATTGGCCCAAAGAATGACCACCAGCCCCACATAACTTACAAGTTAATTCAGTGGAGAAGGATCTGTACCCTCACATGAGCATGTGCTCATTATTGTCGATCTCTGGGTATTGTCAGGACCTTACACACCACACACCACATCTCCCTTGCTCAAGGGGGGACAGTAACCTTTCCTAGTCAACGGAAATAATCCGGTCTGATCGGGGTTCCAACCGCCGCCTGTTTTTTTTTTTTTTTTTTTTCCGCAACAAAGGAGGCAGCTCAAGGACACACACAAAGAATAAAACAATAATAAAAAAAAAGCCCGCTACTTGCTGCTCCTAAAAAAGAAACAAAAGAGGTGGCCGAAAGCAAGATCAAATACGGAAGGAGAGGCCTTCCAGCGTGGCGCTCAAACCGATTAAGCTACCGGAGTGTGTGTGTGTGTGTGTGTGTGTGTGTGTGTGTGTGTGTGTGTGTGTGTGTGTGTGTGTGTGTGTGTGTGTGTGTTTTATTTATAGATTGATTGAAAAATATGTTTTATTGGCCTAAATAGGACCTGAAAACTATTTTTATATAACATACACAGCAAGGGACTATGTTAGACTACTCAATTTGTATAACATTTCACATTAACTATACAAAAAATAATTTATATAGACATATACGAATATAGAGGCTTACCAATTGTGAGGGCAACTACCACCTGGACGAGGCGAACTACCTGCGCACGCTCGCTGCTCGTCCACATCAAACCGTTCGACGCCTCGAACGAACTACCACGAGGCGAACGACCTGCACACGCTCGCAGCTCGTCCGCGTCAAGTCTTTCGACGCCTCGGAAGAACAAACCACCGAGGCCTCTTAACCCGCTGTGGGAGGCGACTTGGTGGGTGGCCAGCGCATTCCCCGTCAGACAGAAGCTGAGCCTCGCCTTGACCACTTGTCTTTGCTGCAGCTCTGGTCTCACTCGGGTTTATTCAACTGAAGCCTTCCCGTTGGAGATTTCCACTTCTGTGAGGCTGTCTGGGGTTGTTTACTTTCTACAAATTAAATTGGTGTCTAACCATTTCTCGTGTTTTTTTTGTGTTCATACCTTCCGATTGTTGTACCCGACTTGGAACCTTGACACAAATACTACATATATGTACAATAGTCAGTGTATACGAATGGCATACTGCTTGGGTACAAAGAAATCCCAAGAAATTCGCATAGGTTGTCACAAAAAGAAAAACTGATGACTGCTTGTCACAAAAGGAAACTTATGACACTTTAGATTTGTGCTGAAAGTGGACATGCTTACTATAAAAAAAAGTCATACGTACACAAAATATCGTTACACATTCAGCACGATACAAACCGACACCAAGGACGAAGCCATTGAGAACAGGCTACTCCTGTTATCACTGCGTGTGTTCAGTGTGGGTTCACTTGCGTGAACCAAGTGAGCGGGACTCGTAAATGAAGCAGTAGAATTTGAGTCTTAGTCGAAGTTAACTGATTTGTGTTCTATGTAACTATAATATTATAGTGTTTGGGGTTATGCAATTATACTTTAACACCCCCCACACAAGTGGAGTTAAAATTTCGTCCATTTAGGAGACGATATGACAAACCCCTTGCGGTGATGAGTCACTCAGGATTCGGGACATCAGAGTGAATCCCACTGACTGATCGCCACATACGGCTCCACTGAGCCTTGGAAGTTACGTAAAGCTTAACTAACCCTTATGATAGATTTATAGTAGATTATAAACAACGTATCACCCAAAGGTAAGATAACGTTGGCATTTGTTTCACTAGTATAACATGCACTACTCGAGTCACGGTATTCGCTTGTCTCGAAACAATCATGTAATGCACCCAATACGATTAATAATAATTATCGGCGTCATTATACCAACATGTTGGACAAGTTAACTCTTGCATGCAAGCTATTTAATAAATTGCTCTTCTCCAGAGACGGCTAATTTCGGCAATTCAAAACGTCCGCGCCAATTTCCTTATTCGGCAACTTAAAAGGCGCGCAAAGTACCTACTTTTTATTAGGTAATGAGGCAGCACAAGAGAGAAGAGTAGCCCAGCAGTAGATTGAAACAACCTGTAGAAATCCATGCAACTTTATCTTTCTTACCAGAGATGCTTTTAGCGTTGCAATTTGAAGGTGTTTTTTTTTCAGATGCCCACAATTTGTTCATGAAAGAAAAGACACGTTCAGTGGGAATCATTAGTTCCAGGATGGCACATTATGAACTGAACTATATATGACATGCGTTGATGGTTGTTTTTATCTTTGACATGGGAGAATACTTCTACCCACCGCTGTTACGTATATCATATGAGCATTATTGTTTAATAATTTGTGAATATAAAGCTTAAAGTGGCACTCAGATCACTCCGTTAATATTATGGTGATGACTGGTATATCGGTGTCTCCCTTCCTCTCTATCCCTCCCTTACGGGGGTCCTGTCCTGCTCCCCCCAGCAGAGCTGAGGTGGTGTGGGTAATTTCACTCTTACCAACCCTGCCGAGATTACCGGGTTGCTCAGTGTGGAATTCGTCGGACCCCACTGTAACGATAGTTTTTTGAGTGTGTGTACATTGTCTCTATTAATTTCCACTTGAATTAATTTATTTTGTGACTGTTTATAAACTTTTGATGAGTTATTCCAGATTTTAGATCCTCTTCATATGACACTGTTGGGTGTGAGTTCTGCCTAACTGTACAGTAAAGTACGGGGTCTTTTTGTTCGGTTGTTGTTGGTCATTGTGAAGCCAATGAGATCTGGAGATCTCATTGGTGTGGTCGTAGCATATTTTAAGACATTATCCTTAAAAAAAATTTGTGTGTGATCGAAGCTGTCAATGAGTTTGATATGCTCCTCCCCATAATAGCACAGTAGAACAAAAAGTGGATACATTAACGTTAGATAAATGTCTAATACAATTTTTATTTATATACTATGCCTGGTAATACTGATACCTTCAATTTTATTAAATTTAAATGTTCTTTCCATCTTAACTTACTATCGATGATAAATCCTAGAAATTGAAACTCGTGATTTTGATTTAATTAAAGATTATTGATTTTACTGTTGTACGTACTGACCGAGTCATTAAAGGACTGGATACCATGAAGTGAGTTTTGTTAGTATTTAATGTTAATCTGTTGCTTATGGTCCAATTATAAACTTTATTCAATTCAGTATTTAGTGTGTATCATCAACATATAGTAAAGTTTTAATTTGTTGGCACTGCGAAGGATGCCATTGATGTATATTAAAAATAATAATGGTCCGAGAATCGATCCCCGGGATACACCACATGCCGCGATGCTGTATGAGGAGGACACATTAGTATATACGACATATTGCTTTCTGTAATTAAGATAAATGTTGAACCAGTTATAAGCATTGCCACGGATACCGTAAGTAATTTATTTAGGAATATAATGTGTGGAACTGTGTCGAATGCTTCGCTGAAATCGCAGAAGACTGTTACTTGAAACATTTTCTTTCTATCCATGGCATTATACAGGGTGATTCAATATTGTTCCACCAAACTTAGAGTATCAGTTGTATTACTTAAAATAAACACATTTTATTCTGTAGTAATTTTTCGAGAATTGCATTATTTAGGAGATATGTGACTATAGCGGAATTTAATTCGGCAGCTCGTGTGTGTTGGTAACGCTGCATGAAGGAAACGGAGAGAGTGTTGTCCCGCTAACCGAACACATCATCCCCCTCCCTCCCTCGCACGTAATGATGACAACACCATGGTACTTTGTATTTTTTAATTAGAATGTAAATCCACACATCACAATCATGGTTTGCGTCAAATGAGTTACAGTACACGGTTACGTAATGCACAATCTTCATCAGAGCTCATTAAGTAGATAACGAATATCATAGTCATCCAAATAGTATCACCTGGCCTCCCTCATACTGCATAATTTTCCGGGAGATGGAGGAAGGGGTTGTATGTATAGTATATCATAATGTAGTGTTGAAAAGCTTTTTAACGTTCACTTTCTTGACATGGTAGTTTCCCTAGCAGTATTCTCTGGCAACTATTATGGCGTCAGGAATGGAGAGGTAATGGATGTAATGGTTATTAGCGGTTGCTCGTGACTACACTTCATGAGAGTTGCGCATCAAAAGCTTTTAACCCTTTTAATCCGGCAGAGTTTTTATGTTCGTTTTTGAGCTGACATTGGATGATGTTATGAGGTTTTATGATTATTTTCTTACATTCAGCGAGTTATGAATTGTATCCAGTAATATTCTCGGTTTGAAAATTTCGTAGTTTCATTCAGTTCTGACTTATCATACGTATACTGTTTTAAAAGTTTCAAGAAGCCAACCGGAGTGAAAGGGTTGAAGAACGTAAATGCTAGAATGGGCCGTGTTCTCGTGGCCCAGTGCAGCGTTGCCAGATTATCGTATTCACCGCAACGTATTTATCATTTTTTAAGCCTCAGACTCTCGTACCTACACAAACAACGACAGAAAATCATCAAAGTTAGCATTAAAACTGTTATTTATTGATGATTGTGTTTTCTCCTATAGTTATCGGTTAGAAACGACGAAAATGCAATGCGATGAGTACGATAATTTGGCAACGCTGGCCCAGTGATTCAGGCCTTGTACGCTCAGGCGAATACCAGGATGCTGGGGTGTTTATGTTCGAGTACTGCCCTGTACCACTGGTAGTTGCAAGGTAGGACCATAAATGGTTGGACTCTTTCCATCACCCCAGTCCGGTGTTTACGCTTGCACTTGAAGGACTGGGCATCTCCACTGCTGTCTGGGTGGTTGGCGGCGTACACACCCTCTTCCCTTGAGGTATATCCCCAACGGCCCCCCCCCAAAAAAAAAAAAAAAATCGTATATGACACACACACACACACACACACACACACACACACACACACACACACACACACACACACACACACACACACACACACTCACTCACTCACTCACTCACTCACTCACTCACTCACTCACTCACTCCTTGCTATTGACTCTAATCATAGATGAATATGAATCACTAGATCATCATTCTTAAAAAATATTTATACGTATTTAATTTCCATTAATTTTGGCAAAGGGTAAAGGAAAACAGCAGTAATTAGCACGCTCATCCCTACCCATAGGTGATAAAGGCTGCCCTGTTTGGACGGCAGTGAATCTGTCGATGAGTAACGCGGGCCGTTGCAGCGCTGCCTGGGCCCTGGTGCCAGCTGATTAGCTCCTCTCCAGGCAGCACTCGGCACCGAACCCGCTGCACATTTATAGGATTTTCAATTTTTTTTTGCGGGAACGAAAGAATGCTCAGTCCAATAGTAAATAGTGCACACATGGAAATAAATCTGTAATCAAGGTAATCATTTAATTCCTTTAACAGATATACGTATCGACTATTATCGAGATAAAAAATAGGTTGTGCTGCTGTTCTGCAGCACTCAAACTATACGAGCCGCCACTGACAAATACTAAACCGATCCACCATGTGCCTACTTCAAATAAAACATACGGTTGATGTTTGGGCCTACTGTGAATAATTCATATAGAGAAAAGAAAACAGTAGAGTAACATTATGTTTATTTTGCAGGCAATAAGTAAACTGCTTCCAAGTTTAGACAGTACAGATCCACCCTACTTATCAAGACTGAACATGAAAAAAATTAACAAAAAACACAGGTACATTCAATTATTCAGTTTGTACATACATTATGTAGTTTTCTGTATATCACGTTAAACAATAAAACATGGCAATATGTATTATTCAGGATTAATGAGAATATCCTATGTTCATTAGGATAAATAAACAGAACCCAGAACATCTACAATAGATGTTCAATGTGATTGCCCCCTACCTCAATACAGAGATTACAACGGCGGATCATGGAATTCCGAACACGTCCCAGAACACGAGGCATAAGATTGCGAATGTGATCGCAGCCAGCCTGAATTCGAGGAAGTAGGTCTTCCTGTCTGTCAACTGGTGTTGCGTACACAATGGTTTTCAGTTGACCCCAAAGGTAAAAATCTAATGGGTTTAAATCTGGGGAGCGTGGTGGCCATGAAATGGGCCCCCTATTTGCGATCAGCCTACCATGAAATGTCCGATTTAAGTGATCTTGAACAATATGACTATTATGAGCAGGGGCTCCATCATGCATAAACCATATTGCTCTTCGTGTTGTTAGGGGTACATCTTCGAGCAAGCATGGCAAAATGTTCTCCAAGAAGTGCAGATAAGTTTCTCCAGTCAAACGGCCATGAAGTACATAAGGACCTAATAAATTATCTCCAAGGATTCCACACCACACATTAACAGAAAACCTTTGTTGATGTGCTCTCTCGCAAGTGATGTGTGGGTTCTCCTCATCCCAATAATGCATATTATGTGTATTAAACATTCCTGTCCTAGTGAAAGTTGTTTCATCAGTGAACAATACTAAACTACTAAATGCACCATCGTCTGAGGTTTGATTTATGTACCACTGACTGAACTCTCTACGTCTTTGAAAATCGGCTGGAGTTAATGCCTGCACCCTCTGAATATGGTACGGATGAAGTAGCTGCTCATGTACCGTTCGCCACATTGATGCCTGACTAATCCCTACCTCATACGCAACTGCACGAGTGCTAGTCCGAGGATTAGTAGCAACAGCCTCCAACACCTCCTCCTCATTACGTGCTGTACGAGTATGCCGAGGTCTACCTACGTCGGACCTGGTGGGGCGGAATCTTCCAGAATCCCTAAGTCGTCTGTGAATGGCAGCAAATGTTGAATAATGTGGGTGACGTCGGAATGGGAACTGTGCTGCATACAACCGCTGTGCTGCTCTACCATTCCCACGTGCTGCACCATACGTCATATGCATATCTGCCTGTTCTTCGAAGGTGTATTGCTCCATTCTTAATACCTGTGAAGGCAAATACGGAAACCACATTACAAACTAACGTAAAAAAAAAAATCTGAAAGCGTAGATCTCCGCAATGACATTCATAGTTCGCAATGAGCAGCCTGGAATTAATTATGTTACGTCAGTTCTGGGGGTCATGTTGTAACCTTGTTTTTCACTATTGGCGTGTCTTGACCTCCTTCTAAGATTAATTTAGGAAAATTGCTGGTTCCAGGTGATCATCAGGATAACTCAAAATTTGATTTCATAGACCATTTCCGACCTCTCGAACATTTCATCATAAAATTCCTAAATATTTCAGTTATGCTGTGAAGAAATCAACGAATAAACGAGCACGCACTAACGCCGATAAAATTACAGACTATTTCCGACCTCTCGAACATTTTATAAAAATATTCGCAAATATTTGAGTTATGTTGTGCAGAAACAAATAAACGAACACACACTAACACCGATCAAATTACAGATCATTTCCGACCTCTGGAACATCTTATCAAAATAATCCTAAATGTTTGAGTTATGTTGTGAAGAAACAAACAAATACGATTAAATAATCATACACTGACGCCGATAAAATTACTATTACCTCCTTGGCGGTAGTAACAATAAATACTGAACTAGGCATATCAAACTTATGTCTTAATCCATCCTTATAACATTACTAATCACCTACGGGTATCAAGAGATAATTATACTCGCAAGTACTGGCACCAAGGTATTTGTACTTTGATTATAAAACTTTGTCTTTTTTATATCTAAGGATGCAGCTGAAGGGCAAAAACAAAAGGTAGAAAAAAGCTCGCTACTCGCTGCTCCCTAAAGTGAGAGTCAAGTCATAAAGAAAGATATAGTATGTATTTTGGTTACAGAGTTGTTTTAATATTCCCCTCGTGAAGGCACTCAAGTCGTAGACAGGAGGAAATACAGAAGCAGGAAGGCTGCTCCAAAGTTTACCAGTGAAAGGGAAGAAAGAGAGAAGGTACTGGTTCATTCTTGCATAAAGGGTTTGGACAGTATAGGAGTGAGCTTGTGTTGCAAGACGTGTATAGCGAGGCCGTGGGAGGAGGGGAGGCATGCAGTTAGCAAGTTCAGAAGTGCAGTTAGCATTAAAATAGCGATAGAAGATTGAGAGAGAAGCAACATTGAGGTGAAACTTGAGAGGTAGAAGACAGCTAGTAAGTGGAGGGATCTGATGAGACTAAAAGCCTCTGACTCCTCTGTTCAAATGAGCTGCATGTGTTGAACATACCCCCACATTACATAACATCATACCTATAATATTCTAAGTAATTCAAACAATACAAAACGAAATGTAATACGTACTAGCACTGACAGGGGAACAAATATGGTGACCAACAGTGAAGGGTTTCCTGGTAATCAGTCGAAAACCGTTGTCACCGGCTCCGCCATCTAAAAGAAATGAATACCATGAGTCATGCAGTGTATTATTTATAACTCTGGGGTATTTACCGAGTTGATCTTTGTTGTCTGTACTTCAATCATTCACGAAGCAGGTGATACGTATTAAAAAAAAATAATGCAGTACTGGTAATACCACATGTAATGTTTGCCAAGTTTCAAAACGGCATTTAATAGTATTTTAAGAGTATTTTAACCTATGTATTGCCATGTACTCTTATAACACCTTTAGGCACAATGTCTATCAAATACATTATGAACTAATTTCAGCCGAAGTTCACAATTCACTTACCTGAACGGGGGCCAGAGGATGGATTGACATCAGGGCTGCATACCACCCACGATTTCAGTACTGCTTGGAGTCAAATTAACTGAAGCTTCGAAACCTAAACAAACCTCGTCGATGAAACTTCAGTTGCTACTCTCAATGAGACACTGAGTCTTTTCAGCTGCTACTGATGAAGAAGAGTTGCATGTAAAATGTATGATTACACCAACATACCATACGTAAGAAATTCCCAAACGTATGATACTGACCCCATGTCCAAGGTGTACAAAGCGATCAGAATAACTACATACGTGGACCAGGGTAAGGCAGATGTTCATGTGTTCGGACAGCTGGATAGAGATACGTATGGTACTTTGAGACGTTAATGCAGCACTGCCAACAGCGCTGTTTCTTGCTACATTTGTGCCAAGAAAAGACAAGTACACTGTAATATATGCTCATTGACCGATAGGATACAACATTATTACAGGATAAATAGGAATGGCCGCTAGTCTATCAAATGTCATTTTTACTTAATACTACTGAAACGCCTTTGCCTTCAGTTATGCAATATCCAAACTCATTAGTGCTACCTTTCTTATTAGTCACCTATCTCCTAAATAACGCATTTCCCTGAAAATTGCCACATAATAAAATGTGTTTTTTTCGACAAAAGAAATGATCGTCAAAGTTTGGTGGAACAATATTGAATCACCCTGTATATGTTCTGACAAAGATGGTGAATTGCTAAGTCAGTGGAGAAGTTAGGACGGATATTATACTGGGATGAAGTGAGGATGGGGTGCTTTGCACGGTAATTCATTTTTAATTTTTTTTAAGCCCAGTCCAGACGAGGGGCAGTTGCCCGCCGTGCAAACACGGTTACCAGATAGCACACTGCTTCAACTGTTTTGATGGTGGGAGCGAAGATGACGTCAGAAGCGGGAAAACTACGGGCAAATCATCCAAGTGCCCTTGCCCGTGGGCAGGCAATGGCTGCTGGTTTAATGGTTGGTGTAAAGAGAGCATGTTGGCAGACACACGAAGTTAACCCGAGGAACTCCCTTGCAGTCAGTTTCAGATTTCCGCTATACACTTGATGGAAGAGCATGTCTGTCACGTGTGGCAAAGAACAGGTGTGGTCAAGGGAAGCCACCGTGCAATTAATTGACTTGTATAGACAACACCCTTGCTTGTGGAACATGCGCAGTGGAGACTATAAAGACCGGGACAAAAGAGCTAAAGCCCTACAGGAAATAAACGGAAGGATGGGAGAGAGTGGCTTACATTTATCTACAGCAGATGTGAAAAAGAAGATTGATACACTACGTAACCAGAATCGACGGGAGATGCGGCGTTTTCGGAATTCAGGAGCAGGAACCCAGGACATCTACATTCCAAGTTTATGGTGTTACGATTCATTGTCTTTCCTCAACGACAGTGATGAACCTCGGCCATCAGTGACAAACCTGGACAGTGACACCCATGAAGACAGATCTACAGAGTCAGTGCATTATGATCATGAGGTACGTACTGGGATACAGACTGTGTGTGTGTGTGTGTGTGTGTGTGTGTGTGTGTGTGTGTGTGTGTGTGTGAGACAATAGCTTACTTATGAATATAATAATTTTCCTGACTGTGTGTGTGTGTGTGTGTGTGTGTGTGTGTGTGTGTGTGTGTGTGTGTTTGTGTTTTGTGCATGTGTCTGTCTTGTGTGTCTGTCCGTGTCCGTCTGTCCATTCTCTCTCTCTCTCTCTCTCTCTCTCTCTCTCTCTCTCTCTCTCTCTCTCTCTCTCTCTCTCTCTCTCTCTCTCTCTCTCTCTCTCTCTCTCTCTCATGGTGTAGGAAGTTATAAATAATAGGTAGAAAGTAAAATCGGATTGTAATGCAGAAAGTAAAATGTAATTGTAATGCACGTCTGCTGTTCCGTTTATTATCGAGATTATCCTTGGACACGCTTTTTTCAAGGATACATGAGGAAAGAGATGCTTCGGTCATAGACACATGAGGAGAACGAACAACATACACTACCATTATCACTATGGCATAGATTTCAATAGTACTGACTAACATCCTTTGGGTCGTTTGTCAGATTCAAGGACAACCAAGGAACTGAGGCTTCAACGGACTCTCTATAGGGGTGCTGTGAGTGTAATGCGTGTCGGCATAGCATTAATATTATAACTACAATGTTATATAATAATAATCATAATATAATAGTGCTTATTTATTTGTGCACAATACCTGAAGATACAACAAAAGCAATAAGAGAGTTTCACCTTACATCATGGAACACCCTGGCGAGCTTACATGTGCAACGAAAATCGAAACAGCAGTAGTCAGACAAACCAGCGTCGCCCTTGTTATAACAGCTTTCTACCCTGGGGTGATTTAGACATATTGTACGTGGCTAATAAAGGAATGAAATTTTGTGTAGCGTACAAAATATGTAAATACATCAGACTTGGACTTTGTTCTTTGGGATGCATCGAAGTACTGATTTACTTATTTTATATGCCACGATACTAGTACTGCTGAGTCATTATGTCTTGCCAGGGCGGGGGCTTCGTGGTGCAGTGGTTAGCATACTCGGCTCACAACCGAGAGAGCCCGGGTTCGATTCCCGGGCGGAGTGGAAAAATTTGGGCGGCTTTTCCGATACCCTACGCCCCTGTCCACCCAGCAGTAAATGGGTACCAGGTATTAATCGGGGGTTGTGTCCCGTCTCCTGGGATATGTTCCCTTCTCCTATAATTCCTTCCCCTTCTGTCTCTCTCCGGCATATGACCACTTATATTGCGCCGACTAAACGAAACTTTTCCTGCCAGGGCACTGCACCTTCTTGACTGAAATAGTTTATATACTCATTTCGAACATGCTCTCCTTCGACGGTGGAGTTTCTTCCCACCCTCTGGAAACCTGTTACCTGTGGAATTTATCTCCAAACCCCTGGGACAATAGTTCTAAGTTAAATATCTTCATGCTCCAATGAGACTTCATGTTGAGTGTAGGTAGTAACCTGGTCCCGGCGGAGGAAATTGTGTAGAGCTGTGCATGACAGGACAACTGTTTCGACCTTTTCTGGAGCAAGATGAATAGGTGTCAAGAAGACACGAAACCTATTGGCAAGCATTCCAAAGACGTCGAGCCCTGGAGAGACGGTATGAAAATATGCGCTCCGTGCGGCTTTGATGAGCATGTGGGAATGGTTTCATGATGTGGCGTTGCAAGGGAAATGCATCGTCCGCCACGAACACATAAGGTAGTGTCCTCTCACTTCCGAGAAGCTTCGTATCAAGTGGTAGACCCGCAGTATCATTTGTTATGCAACTACTGAGTGTGCTGTTGTCCCACACACCCTCGTCGGAGACTCGTCCATTTGTTCCGGCATCTACACATATAAATTCAGAATTGGCATCACATATGGCTAGCAGAACTATACTGTAGGTTCCCTTATAATTGAAGTAGTATGAGCCGCTGTCAGATGGAGTCTTTATTTCAATGTGCTTGCCATCAATAGTCCCGAGACATTTAGGAAAATTCCATCTCGTGAAAAATCCATTTGCCACATCCGTCCACTCCTCCTGTGTTCTAGGCGTCTGCAAATACATAACAGGAAACGTCAGTAGTGCTGTTATGCATTTATTACCTATAGATAACCATCAGAGCCAAAACAGTGACAAACACACACACACACACACACACACACACACACACACACACACACACACACACACACACACACACACACACACACACACTGCAGATCACTTCATTAATGGAAAGTAAACTAAAGTTAATCCATAACTTTTTTTCTTTAGGTGTAGCATACAATTTTAAAGATAAACTAGTAGGTAGATATGTAGCACAAGAGGTGACAGGCTACGCAAGATACCCCTCATCTGTAATACCGTTGTTGTGATGATTTAAAAGCATTTCTCAATATAAATCTATATTTCATAAATATAACCTGTTTATTTTGTTTTAGATTTACGACGATCCGCTGTTGAATTAAACTGAGAAGCCATGTGCTCCAGGAGCAACACCAACCAATACATCGTCTCCTATCTCCTCTGGTTCTCTTCCGGTCACCGCCACTGCCTCGAGTACTAACGTACCTTCAAAGAAACGTCTGTGTGAACGCTCTCTGGAATGATGCCTGATAAGCTCTGCTTTGATATTCTTGTAGCATACTGAAGGGAGTTGTAACTGCATCCGGTGAAAAGAAACCGAAGTGCTACCTCCACTCGAGCTTCTGCGGATATGCTCTCCCTCATGTTGGTCTGCTGTTTAGTAATGAATGGTCCCACTTTCGCCACGAGTCCATAAAAGGTACCAGGGTCCATTCTCATGTAGTGGCGAAAATCACTCGCATGTCCATCTTGAAGTTCGCGCAATATTGCCACATGACTTCCCATTTTCTCTTTTTTTTTGGGGGGGGTCTTTTTCATGCATAAACAATAATAATGCTACACAACGCTATTCCTTTACTCCTGCGACGGTTCTTGCTGTAGCCCATGTTGTGCTACTCTCAGTCCGGTTGTGCTATCGGCCGTTGCCTGCCCTGGAGTGCCCGGTCTGCTATGTACGCCTGGTAGTGGCAAAAACCCTCCAACAACTGTTCGACCTGGTAACCCTGCTAAGCAAGCGAGGAACATACGATCAACGGGCAGTGCCCGGCGGGCAACTGCCCCTCGTGTAGACACAAGTTTGCCCGCCAGCCTTTGCTCGGTGAACGGAGTAGGGACTGTGGCACACATCAACATCTGGTAGCACTGTTTGTTGCCAGACCGGTTTCCTTCGTTTATGTGCTCATGACGTCATCCCGCTGCTTAGTATGATATGATAACAGTGTCTGCATGGCTGGTAACTGCCCCTCGTCTGGACGGGGCTTAAATCTTTCAACCATTACCTTCTAAAAAATCTTACTGAAACTTGGCATTATTGAAATTGGTCTATAATTTTCGGGTAAAGAGGCGTTTCCTCTTTTAAATAGATGAACAGTTCGAGTAATGTTCAGGTGGTCTGCAAAGCAGCCCTCTTTAAAATATTTATGTATAGCAAATGCTAGAAATGAAGATATTTTGTCACAACAATTCTTTATTATCTTGATGTGAATTCCGTCATGTCAAGGAATTGAGACTTTCTTGTTAAGGATGATTAATTTTAGTTCAGTTATTAAGGAAGGTTTTATGTAAAAAGAGAAATGAACAGATTCAGGTAAAGTGGCATCATGTATGCGCCTCCGTGGTGTACTGGTAGTGAGCCTAATCACAAATCCGTCGGGTTCGATCCTGGCCTAGGTAGCCTGTGCGCAGCCACCCAGCTCACTACCATATCGAACCACTAGGAGTGGTGGATAAACGGGTACCCGGGAAAAGCTGGGAAAGGTAAACTGTGCTAACCCAGATGTCACACCAGCCATTATGTTTTGATCTTCGCACCGGAAAGTGTGTGGCGTACGCATTCAAGACACTTTCGGCTCTCACAACAACTATTTCGAATGGCCACAAAGAAGATTCGTCTTTTTTTCCTGAAAGTTTTCACGCTCATGGTACAAAAGCCTTGTCAGAGTTTAATAGACTCATAAAACTACCTACGGAAACACTAATACAACCTCTACGAAAGCATTGCCAAATATGGTTGTGTTGACCCCGAAATGTTTAAGAATATGGCTCACCTACTTAAAAGGGTGGACCTGTTGGCTCTGCCGTGGCCGAGGTGTTGCTTGTAGAGAGGGAGTAAGGGAGAGTACTAAGGACTTTGGTTCCTCTCACTTGGAAGATTATCACCTGGTAGGTCAGCACTGTGTTGAATGGCTGCAAAAAGAGGGAAAAGTTTGAGAAAAGGAAGGAACAGTTATTGATCAATTTGAAGTTTATATGTCAGTATGTGCCAAGACAGAATACAAACGAATAACAATTGTCAGTCAAAGCAGACAAGAAGAAATACCTCAACCTTAGCATGTTCGGCAGTGACATGTTTACGGAACCATGGCGACAAGAACTCGTGTTTGAAGTATTGAGGGAGACAGGAAGCAAACCAATTTAAACAAGCAGGTGGATATAAGGGATGACAGCAAAGTGTTCAGAGGAGGAAAGGAATGAAGGACAGAAAAAAATAACCCATAGAGTGAAAACAAAAATAGATGAATGGATGCGTAAGTGCCGCCAGTATATGAAGCCGCGCTGAGGGGCCGGAGCAGGGGAGGGGAGCGGCACCTAACCCGAGGAGAGAGGCGTAGTCCAGCCTGTACCAGCCATACATGTCGAAGGCAAAGTTGTGCGACAGCCTCCCAATCAGCTGGTTCACCTGCCGAACACACCTGAGTCACCAGACACTCGCCAGACTCACGCCGCCATTCGCGAGTGTCACCATTACTTGACCTTACGTTGACCTGCCACTAGTTTACTCATTGACTTTTAGGCCTTCTTCAAAGATTTACCCCTAGTATAACTAGGGGAATGGGACAATATGCTCCTTTCTGCACGAGGGAGCACGGGCCTTTGCCAAAGCAAAGGGAGCTGACAGACCGACTTTATCGGTGATCGAAATCTAGCCGACCAATTCGGTCTGTCGATGAGGACTGGCGTGTCTCTGCTTCGAGGCCTGACACCTCGCGCGTCTTATATAATGAAATAACTTTGTTCAACTGAGCAACATTCGAACAACGCAAGCAGATAATAAACTTAGCTAGACTGCAGCTCTTACTGCTATTAAAATTTATGTATTATTACTATTATTATTATTATTATTATTATTATTATTATTTTATTATTATTATTATTATTATTATTATTATTATTATTATTATTATCATCAGTTTTATCAATATCATTATTAATATTTTTACTAATAATATCATTATCACTATTGCTATTATTGTCCAGTCAGTCGGGTCACGGAAGATTGGAACCGTCAAGTTCGTCTGTGGTGTGGCTCCACCTTGAGTGTTTTATGTTGGCGGCTCAGCCAACATAAAAAAAAACAAGGCGGCCACACACCTGTTGCCGTTGCTGTGAAAATGAACGAACTTTCGACTTATATGTGTTAACATTATATTCTATGCATTGCATCCTTCAAAAGTCAATGAGTTCCAGGCACGAACATCTCTTAGAAAAAAAGAAATCTCGACCGCCATACGACGTCTGGCTGACTGGCTGGCTGCCGCGGTGATCATGACCAAAATGGTGCCCGCGTACACGATAAGGCCCACCTCAGGCGACTTATATAGTTGTGAATTTGTTCTAATTGACTCACAGATCATGGACACTTGTAAAAGGAAGGTAAGGACTGACCACAGGTACAGCGGGAGGCTGAAGGTGAGCATGTGACGGACATCTTGTAGGGGAGGCAGCCGTACACCTGCACCACACGTACCATCACTCCCCACGGGATAAGCGTCGACGAGGTGTCCGGCGGCAACATCGTGGCGGCGGCAAAGGTGACCGCTCTGCCGGGCTGCTGACCGAGCGATGGACGAGGATTGTGTGCCCGGGGCGTGACCGAGGAGGCTTGTGTGTTGCCTTGTCACGTCTGGTCGGCGGAATAAAGGCGTAGTAGACGACACTGACAAGCACTGAGAGACGCGGGGAGCTGCTGGTAATCCTCTCTTGAACTGCGTCATGTTTATCTTGCACCAAGCACTCTACCGCACGCTACACGCCCTAAGCATATCAACTCTTTAACAAGGGAGTTGAAATCATTATAGCAATGGAAAAAATGTGGCCATTTTTGTATTCATCTTTTTCATTGATGTGTGTTACAAGGTCATGCCACGTAGCACCTTACGATAAACCTAATCATTGCAAAACGCGCAGTGCCTCAAACTCAAAAGTTCCATTAACAAGAGTAACTGTACCATCTCTCTGCTGCTACATGGACTTTGTAAATTGTAACGATCATGTGAATGCGTCAATTCCTCGTCAGTTGTAAAATATTGTCGTGTCCATGAATTACAGAGCAAACAGTTTATCTGTCGGTGTTATTGTCGATACTGCTATTAGCTGATTAATAGCATGAGAGGAGGAGGAGCAAATATGGTAAAGGAAAAAGTTGAATATTAAAAAAATATATAGTACGAGGAAAGTAAGTAAAAAATTACAAAAACTAAAAATGAAAATGAAATCGATAATAATTAATATTTGATTCACAAAGGCAAAGAAAAGTTGGAGCATGGGAGGCACAAAGGAGTGAAAACTGTTTGATGTAATGTTTGCTATAAAGGCCTAAGGACTGGAGGGGAGAGGGAATATGTGTCAGAATAAACATGAGAAACAGGGAGATTAATGACTTGAATCATGAGGGAAGGTTCAGCTTGACAATAATTAAGGAAAAATGTGGATAAAAAGAAAGGTAGAGAGAATTATGTTGTTGCGAGTGTCTTTGTTCGTGTGTGTGTGTGTGTGTGTGTGTGTGTGTGTGTTTACAGCGAGGGAGACAGCTCAAAGGCAACAAAACAAAACAAAAAAAAAACTAAAAAGTCTGCTAGGCGCTTCTCCAATGAAAGTAAATAGAACGAGAGGCCAAAATAAGGTTTAGTTTCGGGAGAAGAGGTGTCTTGACCCTCTTCTCTTGAAAGAGGTCAAGTCGTAGGCAGGAGGAAATACAGACAAAGGAATTTTGTTCACGAGTTTACAAGCGAAAGGGATAATAGAAAGGAGATGCTGGTTACTCTTGCATAAGAGATTTCGACATTATAGGGATAAACTAGAGTAGAAAGTCGAGTGCAGCGGGGCCACCGGAGAGGGGGAGGCATGCAGTTAGCAAGTTCAAAAGAGCATTCAGCATGAAAATAGCGGAATGTAAGCGGTGGGAGACTGTCAGTAAGAGGAAGGGAATTGATAAGACGAGGAGCCTTTGTCACGGTTTAGCACCGGGACTTTTTTTTTCTCGTGACTAGGTTGTTCATATTGTCAGGATGATGGGCAGATTTTTCCTCAGCAGTGTGTTGCTCTGGCTGCCACCATGATGCCCTGGCTGGGCGGCTGTTGAAGGTGCCTTTACCTGCTTTTGTTCAGTGAGTCTTCACTCCTTTTTGTTGTAGCTCGTTACGCCTCTGTGTTAATTAGGGTGTGTACTGGTGTGTGGGTTTCCTTGGTGGCTAGTACCTATTTGGCCCACGGAGTTTTATGCGTGCGCCGCGGCTGCCTGAGCTGCCAGACGCGCAGAGTGCTGTCTTTCCCGTTGAGTTATTGTCTCTCCCTAGGTGCTCCCTGTGCAATGGTGGGCATCGCTAACCGAAAAGTTAACTTCGTTAACCGGTAACCCACTAACTAAAAAAAGTTAGTTTCGGTTACGCTAAACCGCTAAATTGATGAAGAAATTAGTGGAAGCTAATGTTAACCGCTAATCGCTAACTTTTTTGTATGGATTTAGCTTCGGTGTAGTATTTTGACTCTAAAACCCTTAAAAACAGACCTAGTGATCTGAAATTTCTATATGTTATAGCTTAGACATAGAGCTTTCCAGAAAGGTATAGCATGCCAAAATCAGATGATGATCAAACTTGGTGGCATGCGCTGGACGTATGTCCGGGGTGGCACATGACGCACCGCCAGTCCAAGACATTGGCATTTGTCATATCTCTTAAATTAAGGACAAAGTAATTCTCCAGGTGGGGCCACGGGTTCTGGAACTTCTGGGACTCCTGGCCGTCAGTATGAGTGTCATCCGCCTCACCACAGCTGCTGCCGGCTCCTTAACAGAGTCAGCATCCTCAGGCAGGACAATAACGTCCTCACTCGGGTCACCTTCCATGACGTCGATGACGATAAACACGGCAACAATAATGAACGCGACTACACGGTGACAATGTTGCAGCTGAACTGAACAAAGAGCCCAGCAAGCAACAGCGAGAAGAGAAAGAAGCCTCCTGTTTATCATAAATCCGTATATTTTACCCAAGATTTCCCGCAAATCTACGCATTTTTTACTCTTTTCCATAACTAACTCTTTTATTTTTATTATATTAGAATTTTTGTTATTAAATCCCCAGTTCAAAGAGTTGAGAATAGAAGATGCATTACCCTAAAACACCAAAATGTTTCCCTAATAGATCCAATTACCCTACTTTAAGGCGTAATTTACCCAAAAGTGGAAGCCCTGAAATAATTGCACCATGTGGCTTAACTGGTGTTGTGTCTGCCCACAAAGGAAAAGAACAAACCTGTATGATATTTTTAGTGGACTTAAGTTAGCAGAGGAGGAACTACATTTAGCGAAAACGCTAATCAGCTAACGAAAAGTTGGCTTCGCTAATTAGCGGATTAGCGGAACTTTGCCCAGCACTGTCCAGGTGTGTTATTTACTTGCACGAGTTACGTGACCTCTTTGTGCAGTGCTAGCTACATCTGCCCGTGGCAGTGTTTGTTCACAGCGCTGTCTAGTCACGCTTGTTGCTGCTCACTTGTGTAGAGCTGACGTAGCCACGTGGGCGAAGCCTTGGAAGGGCGTAGCCAAAGACTAGTCATACCAAATCTGGTCAGGCGCAGGAGAGGCGTGCCAAAGAGGTGACATCATAATAACTCGGTGGGTCCGAGGCATGGAGGTAGAATAGGTGGAGTCGACACGGCCCGCTAATCCCATCCATTGAGGTGAAGCCGCCGAACTATCAGTTTTAGGGCCGCAAGATGAGGGATACCGGGGTGAGAGCTCACGTCCACTACCTTAGTTGTTAACTCCAGACCCCGTCGCATTCATTATGATGATGGTGTTTTTGAGTACTGTACATTTACTGATGCGGTAGATCTATTTCATAAATACCTAACCTGGCAGCCTGGCCGAGCCCATTAAGGGGCAGATTGACCTGACATCACCTGGCAGGTGTCCACAACAATGACAATTCGGCGGATTCACTTCTGTGTCGACTCCACAAATTCTACCTCCATGGTCCGAGGACAGAAAACGGAGTAATTGATGGGTGACTTGCACTTTTTTGGGGTCCACTGTATACTACCTTTTCAGTCATTCAATTATTTATTTATTAACTCCAAGTATACCATTCTTATTTAACTATGAAAAACAATTCCACATTTGTGTTTATTATAGAGATATTTCGCGTGATGTCACGCCAATCCATGGCGTCACGGCCGCGGTGCATTATGGGTTGGCGGGATCAGCCGATTCTTGTTGGGAGACCTTGCCGGGCAGTTTCATGGCCACCGGACTGACGGGCCTCATTTTGTTGTGCTCACGGCACCTACTGGTGTCTGAGGACAAAAATGCCACATCTTTGCTGCGTTGTTGCAAACATGGAAATGCAGGCAACTTAAAGCCTATTGGCTCATTACGATGTCGCCCGCTTGGGTGATTTAATCTGCTCGACAGCCACTTGGGGCTTGAGGAGCAGATGATAGCACCTCGATATTGAGGAGCAGATGAAAGCACCTCGATATTCAGTTTACTCCCGACGCAGCGAAATGACGGTCGATTTTATATTTGAAGGAGTAGATGGTATTCGCATTTACTACTTCTGAGGGAAGATTGAGAGACTTATTAGAGATGATGGAGAACCGAACGACCAATTAGTAGGGGAGGTGACAAGACAAGAGGTAGAAAGAGCACTGAAGAAAATGAAAAATGGCAAGTCAATAGGGCCCGACGGAATACCAGTAGAAGTATGGAAAGCCTTAGGAAGAGAAGGAGTTGACATGCTGCACCAGCTGATCAGAGGAATAATGGAGAAGGAAGTTATACCAGAAAAGTGGAGAGAAAGCACACTGATACCGATCTTTAAAGAGAAGGGAGACATCCAGGGCTGTGAGAACTATCGAGGGATAAAACTAATGTCTCACACCCTTAAACTATTCGAAAGGGTGTTGGATGATAGATTGAGACAGGTGGTACATATCGGTAGGCAACAACTAGGATTTATGAAGGGACTTGGAACGGTTGACGGAATTTTCTCACTTCGACAGAATATGGAAAAACATCGGGAAAAGCAGAAAGTACTACATATGGTTTTTATTGACTTGGAGAAAGCATACGATAGGGTCCCACGGCAAGAAGTATGGAGAAGCCTAAGAGAAAGAGGAGTGCCAGAAAAGTATGTCAGAATTGTCCAAGAATGCTACAAGAATGTTACAACTAGAGTTCGGAGTACGGTTGGTACAACTGACAGTTTCCATGTGAAAGTCGGCTTACACCAAGGATCGGCACTAAGTCCATTACTTTTCAATATAGTGTTCGATGTCATTACAGAAAATGTCAGAGAGGAACCACCCTGGTGTGTATTATATGCTGATGACATCGTCTTGGTGACAGAGGAGAGAAGACAGCTGGAAAGAAAACTAGAAGAATGGAGAGTTGCTTTGGAAAGCAGAGGAATGAAGATTAGTAGGTCCAAAACGGAATACTTCACAACAGATACAAGTGGCGACCAACAGGCCACAATTAGACTAAATGGTGAAATGTTGGAGAGAGTGAAAACATTTAAGTACTTGGGATCAATGGTAGACGAGACAGTGGAGATGGAAAAATAAGTGAATTTCCGGATCCAATGTGGCTGGAATAACTGGCGGAAAGTTTCTGGTGTGATATGTGATAGGAGGGTACCAGTAAGAGTGAAGGGTAAAGTTCACAAAGCAGTGGTCAGACCTGCAATGGCGTATGGGCTTGAAGCAGCACCTCTGAAGAAGAACGAAGAAAAGAAGATGGATGTGGCGGAAATGAAGATGTTGAGATGGATGGTAGGAGTCACCAGAAGAGATCGAATTAGGAATGAATATATAAGAGGAACAGCGAAAGTAATTGAAATCTCCAAGAAGATCCAGGAGTCAAGATTGAGGTGGTATGGACACTTGAGAAGAAGAGTTGGGGAAGATCATGTAGGAAGGGAAGTCATGGAAATGGAAGTGCAGGGAAATAGAAGAAGAGGAAGGCCCAAACGAAGGTGGATTGATAGCATAAACGGAGATCTAAGGGAGAAGAATTTAAACCCAGAGATGGCCAACAACAGAAATACGTGGAGAAGGCTCATTCACAACGGCGACCCCGAATAGGGAAAAGCTGGGAAGAAGAAGAAGAAGGGAAGATTGTTCCAGTGGCGGATGACTCGGTTTGAAAATAAACTCCTTCCAATGTCAGTGTTGCATCGACTCGACTGAATAGGTAAACCGTTATTTCTAGTTCTTGAGTTGATTTGCTGTTCTTAGAATTTGGAGTAATCGACGTTATTGAACTTTTTCAGGTACTTGAAGACTTGAATCATATCCCCTCGTAGACGTGGATGTGGTAATAAGTCTGATAAACACCAAATTTTATCGTTTTACCGCCTGTCTAAAATACTAACGCGGCAAGGTGAGTGGAGGGAGTTGATCTCCCAAAGAAGAAGTCTCTGGTTAGCGAGGATCTCCAGAGCCCAGACTTCAAACCCTGAACACTGGAGAGTCTGTGGAAAGCACTTCATGACAGGTAAGAATTATGTTTCAGGCATATATGATAACGAGTAGAGACAGTATTTCCTCAGTCCTGGCTGGGGCTTCCAGTGGAATTATGGTCTTATTGCACCATTGTCCAAATGCAACACTCCTTGAATACAACATCCCTTAATTGGTATGAATGCACCACGTATAAGGTTACAATGTCCCACATGCCTGATCATAATGCACCACTCCCAGTTTGGATGCACCACCCTTTATGGTGTGAGGAGGGTACAAACGGTTATATTACAGATGTGTGGAAAGTAGAGTCATATAACAGGTGTAGAAGGTAAAGAGGGGACTCATGACAGGTGTGTGGAGGGTACAGAGGGTCATATTACAGGTGTGTGGATGGTACAGAGGGTCATATTACAGGTGTGTGGAAGGTAAAGAGTCATATAAAAGGTGTGTGGAAGGTACAGGAGGTCATGGTAGGTGTGTGGAAGGTGTAGAGGGTCATGACAGGTGTATGGAGGGTAGAGAGAGTCATCTTGTCTTGTTCTTGTCTTGTCTTGTTGTAGTTTAGGTGATGTTCACCACGGTCGACGTGGGAGTCCACCGCCCTTACACTGTGCTCCACTCCTAATGTGGCGTGGTTCAGCTGGTCAGGGAGGGAGTTATTATCTGCCCCCCCACCCCACCCCTTTTTTTTACAACAAAGGAGACAGCTCAACGGCACAAAAAAGGAAACAATAATAAAACAAAAAAGCCCGCTACTCGCTGCTCCTAAAAAGAATCCAAGGAGGTGGCCGAAAGAAAGGTCAATTTCGGGTGGTGTCCTGATACCCTTCTCTTGAAAGAGTTCAAGTCGTAGGCAGGAGGAAATACAGATGAAGGAAGATTGTTCCAGAGTTTACCAGAGTGAGGGATGAAAGAGTGAAGATGCTGGTTAACTCGTGCGTAAAGGATTTGGACAGTAAAGGGATGAGCAAGAGATGAGTCGTGTGCAGCGTGGCCGAGGGAGGGGGGGAGGCATGCAATTAGCAAGTTCAGAAGAGCAGTCAGCGTGAAAATAGCGATATAAGAGAAAGAGAGGCAACATCGCGGCTGAATTTAAGAGGTAGAAGACTATCCGTAAGGGGAGGAGAGCAGATGAGACGAAGAGCCTTAGACTCCAATCTGTCCAATAGAGCTGTGTGAGTGGCCAAACGTGAGATGCATACGAGGGCGGACAAGGCCCCTGTATATGGATAGCAACTGTGCGGGGGGAAAAAAAAACTGGCGGAGACGATACAGAACGCCCAATCTCGAGGAAGCTGATTTAGCGAGAGAGGAGATGTTAAGTTTCCAGTTAAGATTTTGAGTTAAGGATAGACCGAAGATGTTTAGTGTTGAAGAAGGTGTCAGACGGCAAAGTCCAGATGGATCACATCCACATTCTACCCATCTTTCACTTTGCTAATGAGGTATTTATGATGTTCTATCAGTTGTGATAGGCATAACCTCTCTTAGCGAAACCCATGCTGACCTGGGTTTAGTTTATTTCCATCCTCCAGGTAGTTCACTAGTCTCTTCCTCACAATTCTTTCCAGTGTCTTTGTTTTGTGGGAAGTTAAGACGACTGGCCTGTAGTTCTTGACCTGGCCTCTGGAGCCCCCTTTAAAGATGGGGGTGATTATCCCTTCTTTAAGGATATCTGGGATTTCCCCCGTGTCCAGTAATTTATAGAAGAGAACGAACAGCGGGTGTGAGAGCTCATTTTTACAATTCCTGAGTAAGACTGCTGGAATGTTGTCAGGTCCAGCCGCAGAGTTGAGGGATATTTCCCTGATGGCTTCTAGTACGTCTCCTGGACTGAAAGGTATGTTACTTAGTTGTCCATTGCACTCAGTTTCCTCATCGAAGAGGGGCTTCGTGGTGCAGGGGTTAGCACACTCGGCTCACAACCGAGAGAGCCCGGGTTCGATTCCCGGGCGGAGTGGAAAAATTTGGGCGGCTTTTCCGATACCCTACGCTCCTGTCCACCCAGCAGTGAATGGGTACCAGGTATTAATCGGGGGTTGTGTCCCGTCTCCTGGGATCTGTTCCCTTCTCCTATAATTCCTTCCCCTCCTGTCTCTCTCCGGCATATGACCACAGATGTTGCGCCGACTAAACGAAACTTTCCAACTTTCCTCATCGAAGAAGGTTTTGGGAGAGATTATGATCTTCTCTCTCAGAGGGGTGCTGTAGACTCTTGCATGTTGTTCTTTGAGGGCTTCCGCTATTTCCTTGGGGTTTCCTATAAGCGCACCATCTTCCTTCTCCAGAGGCTCAATGTTGGATTTCGTTGTCTGTTTATTTCTGGCATAGGCATAGAAGTACTTGGGGTTGTTGTTTTTTATAGCTGAGACTGCGAATGTTTCCTCGAGCTCCCGTCGTTTTTCATAAGAATCTTTCAGCTTTGCTTCAATGTTGAGTATTTGATCTTCAAGATTTTTTGCCCTTGACTTAAAGATAGCTGAGTTTAGTTTTTTTTTAATAATACTTATTTTCCTCATAACGATTTTTCTGTCTCTGGGTATTTGGTTCTTCTTAGGGCCTTTTTTCAGATGGACATATATCCAGCTTATTCGCTCCAAGTTGTCCAGGATGCAATTTAGCATCTCTGAAGCGGTGTTCATTCTCGGCAGACAGTTCTCCCACCTCACTTCGGAGAGCTCCCTCTTCATTGCTGTTCAATCGACTTGGTCGATGAAGAGGTCAAGGCTCCTAAGGCTGCGCTGGCCTCCATTTTCTACACTGGTTTGTGTGCTGTTTTGGCCATTTGTAGTTGTGACTTCAACTATGTTATGGTCAGAGAAGACTGTCTTTGTGACACTGTAATTATGGATCCGGTTTGGGTTATTAACCATGTCCAGATCAAGAATACTGTTGCTTCTTGTTGGCTGGAGAATTATTTGTTCCAGGAAAAGGTCATCCATGAGGTCTAACAGAGATTTGGCCTGGTGTTGATCTTCTGTCACCCCACCTGCAAGTCTTTCTAAAGGCCACTTCAGTTTCGGAAAGTTGAAGTTTTCCATTATAATAATTTCACAAGACCCTCAGTAGCTTCTTGTATTTTCTCGATGAGTTTCCTTAGCAGAGTTGTGAATCCTGCTGTGTTAGCTTCTGGGGGCCGATATATGATGACCAGGATTATGTTCTGGTCTATGAGGTGAGTGGCTAGAATTTCCACTTCACTGTTTGACTCACATATAATTACCCTTGCTCTGGTGGCTTTAGCATTCCTCACATAAAGTGCAACACCGCCATTGCTTCGGGTCTTTCTATCTGCCCTGAATAGTGAGTAATTGCTGATGTCCACCTCCGCTGTGTTTACCCCCTCGCTTAGGTGTGACTTGGTTAAGGCCATGTATGCATAGTTTTGTTTTTTTGCCATGTCTGCCAGGTACGGTACTTTACTCTGGTTCATTAATGGGTAAAGGTCTTGAATGTTACACAGGAGGAACTTTTTCTAGGGGTTGTTGACGTGGACGTGGATCCCTAGACTGCATTGTCACTGTCACTCTGTGCCCTTTGTTCGCACTGACTTTCCTTCTCGTGCCCTGTAAATAGGTGTACCTGCATTTTGCTTTGTCACACACACCCTCCCACACTGATTGTTGACATAAGTTTGTGTGGTAGGAAGTGCACTTGTCTCCCATTTTGCAGCCCCTCTCTCCTCCTGGGCCGTGCTTGATCAGCTTGTGGCATGGTTTAGGGTGGGAGAATGTAGTCCTTTCCACTGATGTGGTAATAACAACGGTTTTGGTGGTAGTACTTACATATTCCGGGGGCTTTTTTGTTGGTGGTGTTTGTCCCATTTGTCTTGGCCTCACCTTCAGTATGACTGTTTGGCACGTCATTGGCAGGGTGTGATGTGGCCCCACTGGTGTCTTGCTGAGGCAGTGAGAGCTGGTCTAGGTCTAGGTCTTCTGGGGAGTCACCCAGCCCTGGATTATCCCCAGTGACCGCAGGCATGGACCCTGATGTTGTGTTGCTGTTTACTTGCCTGGGTTCATGTACTACACCATGTGTTCCTTGTGGTGGTGGTGGTGGTGGTTGCAAGGCGCTGTTGTCCTCTCTTGTTGTGTTACTGGTAGGTTCATTTTTCTTAACCCTGGCAGCTTGTATGGCTGTCCTTTCTTCTGCCTTCTCCTTTTCTATTCGTGTGATTAGCTCTTTGTAGTCATAGCGGTGTTCCTGGGCACACCCTAGGCATGTGTACCTCCTGGATGTTGTTATTAGGGTTATTAATAAGTAAAGTACAATGCCACTGCATTCATAATGGGTCCACATCTGGCAGTCATTGCACTTTATGCCAGTGGTGCAGTGGACTTGGCATATCCTGCAGGGATACTCTCCCTCACTTTGGACCATGTGGTCCTGGCCTTTGTTTACATTGGGGAGGTCAGCCATTTTCCTGACCTCTCTTGACCTCCCTGACCAGTTTTTCTTTATCCACTTATATTATTTGTAATCCTGACTCCTGGTCCGAGTCCTCCACTTTTTGATGTTCACTGAATATTCATAATTGTGTTGAGTCCATTTTAAGTTATATTTGGACTATTTATGCTCTGATATTTCAGTTTAATATGGGGCACAGTCACTCCCTCCCTCCCTCCACATATAACAGTAGTGTGGAAGTCATATAACAGGTGTGTGGAGGGGAACAGACCTTTATGTACCGTTGGCTGCTATGCACCGCGGCTGCTGTGTACCATCAGCATCTGCTGTGTATCATCAGCATCTGCTATGTACCATAAACCAAATAGGCTATATAGGCCTAATGTATTTTGTTTGTTATATAATATTGACTGAAGTAGCACATAAAAAAAAGCAGGCTATCATTTACGTAGTTTATCATTTACTTCGAAACTATATAAGTCAATATATGCTTAATTTTATTGATTTACTTTATAGACAAACTTTCTTTAGACTATGCAATTGTATTTCATGCTAATATTGATATGACAAAAAATGTTGGATGCTGTGCTAATAAAGACTGATAAAAAAAATTCTTACTTGATTTTACCCAATAAAAACATAGAAGCTGAAGCCGTGGTACATAGGAGCCAGTACATAGCAGCCCTGCAATGGTACATATAAGTCAAACCAGAGCTATAAAGCAGTCGGTACATAGAAGCCGACGGTAGATAGCAGCTAGAATTCGTGTGGAGGGTAGAGAGAGTCGTATAACAGATGTGTGGAAGGTAGAGAGTCATATAACAGGTGTGTGGAGGGTAGAGAGAGTTGTATAACAGGTGTATGGAGGGTAGAGAGTCATATAACAGGTGTGTGGAGGGTAGAGAGAGTTGTATAACAGGTGTGTGGAGGGTAGAGAGAGTTGTATAACAAGTGTGTGGAGGGTAGAGAGAGTTGTATAACAGGTGTGTGGAGAGTAGAGAGTCATATAACAGGTGTGTGGAGGGTAGATAGAGTTGTATAACAGGTGTGTGGAGGGTAGAGAGAGTTGTATAACAGGTGTGTGGAGGGTAGAGATAGTTGTATAACAGGTGTGTGGAGGGTAGAGAGAGTCATATAACAGGTGTGGAGGGTAAAGAGAGTCGTATAACAGGTGTGTGGAGGGTAGAGAGTCATATAACAGGTGTGTGGAGGGTAGAGAGAGTCGTATAACAGGTGTGTGGAGGGTAGAGAGTCATATAACAGGTGTGTGGAGGGTACCAAGAACAAAATAAATCATCTGCCTGATCAAGCTGCAGAGGGGTCACTATTTCTACCCCAACTTACCCCCATTTTTTTTTTACCCCCCTTGACTATACCGTACTAACATGAATGAAAGTACTATTGCTCCCAAAAGTTAGGTGCATTTCACGAACCTCAGTAGCCCTGAACCAGTGAATATGAAGCTAGGCTGGTGGTATATTTGGTCTAGTGCATTCAGACTAGGCTGGTGGTGCATTCGGTCTGGTACATTCAGGAGATTGTGCATTACGTCCAACTTCCCTTCCAGTGTCAATCTATAACACACCCATACTAACCCGTACTAACAAACCTATTCCCTTCATTTACCAACTCCATGACACAAACCTAAACACTGTCTCTTAACGCAAATACCTGGGCAAACATATATCAGCAGACATGCGATGGAACACACACGTGAGCAGCATCAGGGCCAAAGCTCACAGGGCCCTGGGGTTCCTGCGTAGGAACCTTAGCAGGTGTAACATAAACATCAAAAGTCTTGCATACAAGACACTCGTCCGGCCACACATAACATTTTGTGACACCGTCGGGGACCCACACACTAACAATAACATAACTAAATTAGAGGCCATACAAAACAAAGCTGCATGATGGGACAGACACACTACATCAGTCACTTTGCTTAAACAAGACATAAAATTAGACCCATTAGCAACACGGAGACAAATACACAGACAACAAATGCTCTATAAAATCACAAACAATTTAATAGACATAAACAAAAACACTTATTTACACCCGACAACTATACGATCCACTATAGGCAGCCACAACCTTAAATACCACACTTACCTGACTAACACTAGTATATTCAAATATTCATTCTTTCCCCGGAACATCCAAGAGTGGAATTATCTCCCATCTCATGTAGTTAATTGTCCCACCCTTGTCACATTTAAGAATAGTATCATCAATCATTATCTCCCTAATCCTGGCCCTGTACCATATCCCAATACCTTTCCTCATTCTAACCCTTATCCTAATCCTGTCCAGGCCACTTGAATCCCCCGCACAATCACCGCATATCATGCCACCCGAGAGTGGCCCTCTGCGGGTCCCCTAGAAATGAAATGAAAAATGGCCTGCAGATTCACAATTTTTTTTATCAGTGGTGTCAAGCAAAGATTAGCAACATTGCACGACAGTGAAGTGAAATTTCACTTGTGTCAAGTTATTTAGCCTTTATTAAGAGTTCATTCCTCTTCACTGGATTTAGTAGTGGCCAGCCCCTAAAATTATTAATGTTATATGATTGTATGAGTGATGATGAATATTGGCACTCTGATACATTAGTTATTATTAAATATGTTGCCAGCATCATTGTTAGAGTATTAGTTGCTGTTAGATATGTAGATCGTTTTGTGAATAACCAACTTCCTAAAAGTGCGTTAGCTTGTGTGGTAAGTAGTACAAATGAAGATGAAAGTTGACACTCTGAAGCATCAATTATTGTTAAATATGTATGTAGATAAAGTCTTTGTTGAAGGTCTATACTCTATATAGTTATTGTTAGGTATATAGACAGTACGTATCTTAGAGAAAGCCATTTCTTCCTCTAATGCTTAACTTGGTTTCCACGTAAAGCTGCCAAACTTTAGGGCTACTAAGCCTGACCTAAGTGAATATCTTTTTTTTTTTACTTAGCTTATGTAATATTAGTCCCATGCCTTGACAATTTTTTTTTTTTTTTAAATAAAGGAAATGGTTGTCACTAAAAAGGGCGAGCAACACAGAGAAGAGAGAGAAGACTGTGGGCAGTGGGTGGCGGACAGTGACCATCCGTCCGCGCTCTGTGGTATGGCTGGCTCTCGTTTCGTGTGACCGCTCACATAAACTTTGTAACTAAAGTGCAAAACTGTTAATATAGTTAAAACTCTTCACACTTTTAATATACCAGAGATATAGTGAATTAAGTGAACTAAAGTGAAATTATATCGGCTACCGCTCGGCCACACATCACTTAACTAAAGGCTATTGTGTTATATCACCTACTACAATCAACTTGTGAAGCAGGCCACGGTAACACCAGCCCTGTGACGAGTGAGATAACAGTTCGCGCCTTAAACTTAACACTTTCACGCTCCACCTTTAAAAATAACATTTAAAACGGTAACATAAATGGTGAACAGCGTGGTTACGAACTACTCCGAAATGTTATATCTCTCTCTCAAACATAACAGTGTGTGGGGGCAGTGAATGGTATCTGACACAGTAAGCAAAAGCTGACCAAAGCGCACGGCCTTTCCTGCCCTGTGAGTAGAGTCAGCACACAGCCGCACCCGAGTGCAAAGCCCCGCCCCGCCCCGCAACTCCACACAGCCCATATTCTCCACTGGGGGGTCTCGTTACCTTTTACCGTTAGAGACACCATCGTGTACCTACGACCCAGCCTGTCGTAGGTGCGCACTTTTCTTCGCCAGACAACTCGGACCTTTGGGGGTGACTGTGGTGGGCGTATATACTCTGCCCGCCGCCCATCCCACCACCGCTACCAGACGACGGAAGGCAGACCCTGCCACCCCTGCGGCCCTGCCCAGCCACCGGCGAGGCGAAGGACGCGAGCGTGCTGAGTAGCGGGGTATCGAGTTGCTGTCTTCGAAGTATTTTTAACACATTTTAGCTGACACTACATTGATACGGTTTCAGTAATTACACCACTTGTACCAATATTTCAGGTGAATTACTATTATTATTTACGTGTTTATACATGTGGGGCTGTATCTGTTTTATTATTCAGCTGTTGATTTTTTTTTCTGGCGTGTGGATGTTTAATATTCGTCCTGAATAACATTGTTGCTTATTTTATGTATAGTCATTCATTTTATTTTCTCCTTTCTTTTGTGTATTTTATTGCACAGTGGAAAAGTTTTGCCTTGCTAAGGCTCACTCATAATTTTTTCCTCTTTTTATGCATTTTAGAAGCATCGGGGAGGAGTGAGCACATAGTTAGCGGTGAATGATTATTACTTTAATTATTTTTGCAGCGATATTTTTTTTCTTTTAACATTTTACTCCTCATTTTACTAGTAACACTTTTTAATGGCAGAGAAACCTGACCCGAAGTTACAAGCTCTCACCGAGGACTATAAGGAGTGGGTAGAGGGAAAGGACAGTGACGTCAAGGATAACGGTAACTGTCATGTAAGGAGTGGTAGCAGTCTTCAAAGGGTGCTTTCTCCTTCTTCTGAGCTGCATGAGCAACCAAGAGGTATTTACTTACCTCACTAATCCCACAATGGCTTCTGCCCCTAATCTCCCGCTAACAGCAACAGCAGTTAGGCATTTAACAGGTACGGAGGCAAATTATTCGGCCAGGGACTTCTTGTGTTAAAGTGAGGTTGTCATGAACATTTCATTCGTGTCAGATCCGGGAGTTAAAACATCTCTCAGCCGCTCGAGGGTCAAACCCGGGAACGGGAGCAACGGCCCTTATAAACAGGAGCGCGTTCACAGAACGGAAGGATTATGATGCGTTTCGGTCACTTTTTCTTGAAACATTTGGGGAAGATGGGCAACACAGCCTCGTAAAGGGTGTAAATTTTGCTGTGGACACTGTGCAAACGAGTGGCCTTTTTAACAGGCCAGTGGACGCCTATCGGCTGTCTACTGATTTGATCTCGTGTTTTAAACAAGGAAACTGGACAGATGGAGAAACCATTTATGTAGCTAATGCTGGATTATTAATAGAGTTCCTTATGTACATGATTGTCCTTAAAGTTCCAATTCGAAGGAGAGCAGTATCCCTTGATTACAGCCCCACTGACAACCTGCACGATTTTATCAGCCAACTTTTATGGCACTTAAAGTAAATTTGGGTCCTTTTTGAAGCTTCTTTTGCCGTCGACACATTCGTCGGGGAGGGGGCCTTCGCGACCCTCTGACCTAAACCTTTTTGGGTGTCACCAGCGGTAATCAAACATTCCTTGGTGTGTTATTTTACCTGTATTTTAGGCAGAAATAGTCAGATAAATAAGTGGACGGAAATTTGAGCTTTACGATCTACTTTTTAATACACTGAATGCTGCATAGTAATCGTCTCCAAAGACTACCGCCGGCTTGAGGTTCAGCCTGACGCTGCTTTGTCTATCTTTCCACCACACGACTATAACCTGCATCCTCGCATCTACTAATTTATGTTTGGTTCCTGAGCTTTTGCCTGCATCTTTTTCATGCAAGAGGGGAGTGCTTGAGTAATACTTTTCACTCTAACCCACTATTTTCTTTTATTGCTGAGTTGATGTAAGTCACTAGTCTTGTTTGTTTGGAGCCGTAATAACCGAGGGTGTAGAATAACATAGGGGTAGGTACTTTTTACCCTTGAACCTCATGTGCTTCTGCTTGAAACAGACATTTTTCTCTGCAATGACAGACTTAACTAAACTTGAGCAGATGCTGTCCCTAACTTTTATTGTAACCAGCATGTGAATACCTGTAAGCTTTGGAAGTAAGCAGACAAGTCTTACTTACCCTTTGCTTGACATACCACTGTTACCCGTTACGGGAATTATTTTTGGCGTCACTGATGTCAGTCATCCACGTTCATTACGATCGAGGGATAGATGGAAATTTGTCTTTTTAATTTGATGTTTATTAATGCCGGAATTACTTTAATCAATTATGTTGGAATTATATATTTCAGTGAGATTTGTTACAACGTTGATTTCACAACTTGGTGACAGGATTTTCTTTTTATAGAACTGTAGACCTAACAAACGGAGTATCAGGAGTCAGTGGTGCTGACAGCCGATGCTTCTAAGGCTCTCCAGACTTGTCCTTGTTATCACATTGTAACTATTAAGAGACTCTACGGATAACATTAAATTAATTAATTAAATTAATTAAAGGCGTGCCGAGGGTAACGACACTGGCAATTAATTGTCACGCAATGGATGAGTGTTTATCTGCGACACTTGTGTGTCAAGGCATATTACAATGCAGCTACTCACCAAATTTGGGATAGTCATTTTCAGCCATGCTGATAGCTTTGTTTTTAGTCACTGGATGGGGAGGCGGTGGCTGAGTCGATAGAGTGACGGCCCCGCGTTCAGGTGGACGCGAGCTCAATCCCCGCCCGGTGCCACCAAGCTGGGATTTTTCAGCCGCCGCCGAGTGGCTTAAAACTACCCACATGCTGTCCAGTGGACCACCTATCAATCCGGACACTAGATTCTAGGATTAAAGATGAGCTCCGGGAGGGCAGCATGAGCCAATACAAGATGGCGCCACTATAAAACACTCGCCTGTGCCAGAACGGGCTGAGCCGACCATCAGGCCCCACCGGGAAGAAGCCTTGGGCCGACCATCAGGCCCCACCGGGAAAAAGCCTACCGGCGCAATAGGCCGCGATGTAAAAAAAAATAAATGTCTTTTACATTGATTCTTTGAATATACTAAGTTTGAGCATGTTGCCCAGAGTGTTCTTCATAATCATTGGTTTGTCTTTTCAGGGTCTCCAGCTGCCGTTCATGACAAAAACAATCCTGACTGGGATCCTATACTGAACCTTGGGCAGAAGAACTTTGTAGCCAATGAGCCCCATGCAATGAAGTCAATGGAACGGTATGAGCGATTGCTGGCAAGGAAGAACCAAACTAAAGACTTGGATGCTGCGCGAGGGCTTTTACAGTTACACAAACAAGCAGGTTAATATTGGATCCAGTTACTTTTCTATTTATCCTTTTATTAGATTTTTTAATCACTCGATTTTTTTTTTTTTTTTTTTTTTTTTACTTTAAGATATTTGTTAAATCTGATTATTTAGTAAGCTGTATTTCCTTTTTGTCTCATTTTTTTTCTGCACACTCGCTAATCATTATTATGCTGACCAAGGTGTATGTTTCAACTGTTGAAATAGTTTGCTTTTGTGCTTTCCAAGAACCCTGCCCGGAGGTGCGTAGTGGTGCCGCCCAAGCCTGCCCTGAGGTGCTGAGTGATGCCGCCCAAGCCTGCCTGCCCTGAGGTGCTAAGTGGTGCCGCCCAAGCCTGCCCTGAGGTGCAGAGTGATGCCGCCCAAGCCTGCCCTAAGGTGCTGAGTGGCGCCGCCCAAGCCTGCCCTGAGGAGCTGAGTGATGCCGCCCAAGCCTGCCCTGAGGAGCTGAGTGATGCCGCCCAAGCCTGCCCTGAGGAGCTGAGTGATGCCGCCCAAACCTGCCCTAAGGTGCTGAGTGATGCCGCCCAAGCCTGCCCTGAGGTGCTGAGTGATGCCGCCCAAGCCTGCCCTGAGGTGCTGAGTGGTGCCGCCCAAGCCTGCCCTGAGATGCTGAGTGATGCCGCCCAAGCCTGCCCTGAAGTGCTGAGTGGTGCCGTCCAAGCCTGCCCTGAGATGTGCTGAGTGGTGCCGTCCAAGCCTGCCCTGAGGTTTGCCGAGTGGTGCCCCCCAAGCCTGCCCTGAGGTTTGCAGAGTGGTGCCGCCCAAGCCTGCCCTGTGGTGTGCTGTGTGGTGCCGCCCAAGCCTGCCCTGAGGTTTGCTGAGTGGTGCCGCCCAAGCCTGCCCTGAGGTTTGCGGAGTGGTGCCGTCCAAGCCTGCCCTGAGATGTGCTGAGTGGTGCCGTCCAAGCCTGCCCTGAGGTTTGCCGAGTGGTGCCGCCCAAGCCTGCCCTGAGGTTTGCTGAGTGGTGCCGCCCAAGCCTGCCCTGAGGTTTGCTGAGTGGTGCCGCCCAAGCCTGCCCTGAGGTTTGCCGAGTGGTGCCGCCCAAGCCTGCCCTGAGGTTTGCTGAGTGGTGCCGCCCAAGCCTGCCCTGAGGTGTGCTGAGTGTTGCCGCCCAAGCCTGCCCTGAGGTGTGCTGAGTGGTGCCGCCCAAGGCTGCCCTGAGGTGCTGAGTGGTGCCCAAGCCTGCCCTGAGATGGTGAGTCACGGTGCTGCCCAAGCCTGCCCTGGCATGCTGAGTGGTGCCGCCCAAGCCTACCCTGACATGCTGAGTGGTGTCGCCCAAGCCTACCCTGACATGCTGAGTGGTGCCGCCCAAGCCTGCCTTGAGATGGTGAGTAGTGCCGCCCAAGCCTACCCTGGCATGCTGAGTGGTGCCGCCCAAGCATACCCTGACATGCTGAGTGGTGCCGCCCAAGCCTACCCTGAGGTGCCAACTGAAGAACTACAAGAGTTTCAGCAAGAGACTCTGCGGAAAGTAACATGTGCACCGCAGACTGAACTTTCTTCTCATATGATTGGGGTATTACAAGATGAATTCAATCATACAACTGTGGAGAAAGGTAACTTACAACAGGTAGTAAATAGTTTGAAATTCACAGAAAACTTCTTCAAAGGTGATGACAAGAAAGTGAAATTATCTGCGGGACTTCATCGTTATATTGATCTGATGGTTTTGTTTGACTTCATTAAGAGCCACATTAGCATAACCAGAAAGACTTTAACACTTTTCCAGATGATGATCGAGACACTAATGAAACTTCGCCATATTTTTCCAGTTCAAGATCTAGCATACAAATTTAATATTTCTTCTACCTGCTCCAAAGTAATTTTTAGGATTTTGGATATTTTATATCAAAGAACAAGCTGGATGATCAGGTGGCCAACACGAGAGGAATTACAGGAAACTAAGCCAATGACCTTTAGAAAACACTATGGAGTGAAGATTTCTGTAATTATTGATTGCTTTGAGGTTTTTCTGGATCGGTCAACAAACTTACTGGCACAAGCAAAGTTAACTTCTTATAAGCACCACAACACCATATTTTTTCTTAATTGGAATATCTCCTCAGGGAAATGTATCATTCATATCCAAGGCATGGGGTGCTAGAACAAGTGATAAATACATCTTTGAACATTGTGGGCTTTTATATAACATTTTGCCTGGAGATTATGCTATGGTAGACAGAGGTGTTGACATAGCTGATGCATTTCCTGTTAGACGTGCAAGTCTTATAGTTCCTGCATATATGAAGGGGAAGAAACAGCTGAGCAGTGATGAGGTAATAACCACAAGGAACATTGCTAATGTAAGAATTCATGTTGAGAGAGTCATAAGTTCAGTTCGCAAAAAAAAAAAAAAAGATTCTAGCAGGACCTCTTCCTATGCATTATGTCATGAAGAAAGACAGTCAGAACTTGACCACAGTTGACAAGATAGGTGTCATTTGCTGTGCTTTAACAAATATGTGCCCATCAGTGGTAAGCTTTGAATAAATTAGAATAGGTAGTGAAACAGTTAGGTACTCATCTGGTAGAATTTCATTGTGAAAAACACCTGGGGTTTGTGTTTAAGGGTTAAGAATATCTTAAAGCATAATGGACATGTTTCCGGTTAATATATTTATTTCAAATTCTGTCTGTATGGATAAAATAGGCCCTAAATTCAGCTATGATAATATTTTTTTCTTCATGTAAAATAGGAAATGTGGTATGAAATATGGATTAAAGTTGAGAAAAAGTCACGTGACTTGGAAACGGGTGCTGATTGGTCGTGACGTCACGAGGCAGTCGGGAGGCCGCCAACTGTGTTTCTCCGATATTCCGTGTTGTGGTGTATGTTTCTAGTGGCTAGCAATGCCTGGAGACGTAACCCGCAGTCGTTGGTGCTTCGTGCCAATGTGCAAGAGTATAGAGTAATCCACGGAAGATATTTCTGTCTGTGCTAGTGAATCCTGCAGTAATTCTCTTTTGTTTCCCCTCGGACTAATTTTTCATGGTGAACTCAACTACTCTCTCTACTGTCACCTCCTCTGATTATAAAATATTGGTCTGCATTCGTTTTCTTCTTATTCATTTTCAGGCGTTGACTTTCTCTCTCTCTGACGTTCCTGAGCCATTGTTTTATCCAGGTTAGGCTAGGTAAATTTCCCTCATACTAATATAAATGCAACCTCGATTATTCTCTTTATTTCCCCCTCGGATTAAGGACTAACTTTTAATCGCGAACACAATTATTTTCTGCATCTCACTACTGTCTCGTCCTATGATAATGAAACATGTGGCTACATTCGTCTTCTTCTTATTCACCTCTCTCTCTCTCTCTCTCTCTCTCTCTCTCTCTCTCTCTCTCTCTCTCTCTCTCTCTCTCTCTCTCTCTCTTTCTCAGTGAATATATATATACTTTGCAATATGTTCATACATACACCCTCTGAGAACCTAAAGCCCATTATTCAAGGAGAAGTTTTGAGGCACTCCACAGAGCAGCGGCGAATCGGTTGATTTCACTCCCATTTTAATAATATAACATATTTCCAACACTCTTAGATGTTCAGTAAGCACCTATAACATACCTGATGGGCGCAGTTTGGAGCTGGAGTGGCCATAGCTGATAAACAAAAAATGGACACAACACTGGTACTGTCGCCTGCTGTACTCCGCTGCAGCCTGACGACGTCACGAGTTAATGGTGGCTTCTCCCCGTAAGATGAGAAGAATTTAAGATATATCTCTAATATCCAGTCAACTAGCGATTTATAGGACATAATATGTGCACTACGTTATCATTGGTACGTGGCACAATGCATTTCTAGGCTCTTCCCAGAACCGGAAATAAGTCCATTCATACACACCATTTTTGGACCCTTCTTTTCTTCTATTAAAACAACTCTTTTATCACTCATTAATTACTCCATAAATGATCTCACCGCCTCGTATCCCTGGTAGCGTGATCCGGCTTAAGTTGTTATTGGAGACTGGTGTTCGGGGATAAACAAGGGAAAAAGAAAATATACATTTATTTAAAATTAGATAAAAGTAATTGCCTTACGCAATATTCTATGCTCAGACGATCACAACACTCTGGCATATTCAGTAATGGATTTTTTTTTTTTTTTTTTTTTTTTTTACATTGCAGCCTATTGCGCCGGTAGGCTTCTTCCGGTGGATCCTGATGGTCGGTCCAAGGCTTTTTTCCGGTAGGTCCTGATGGTCGGCCCAGCCCGTTCTGGCGCAGGCGAGTGTTTATAGTGGCGCCATCTTGCATTGGCTCATGCTGCCCTCCCAGAGCTCATCTTTGATCCTAGAATCTAGAGTCCGGGTTGATAGGTGGTCTTCTGGACAGCATGTGGGTAGTTTTAAGCCACTCGGCGGCGGCTGAAAAATCCCAGCTTGGTGGCACCGGGCGGGGATTGAACTCGCGTCCTCCTGAACACGAGGCCGTTACTTTGACGACTCAGCCACCGCCTCCCCAAATACAACATATGACAAACGACATGTCTTAAACGTAATACTACAATATGTGCTCAATTGTTGCCAATAATAATAACACTCGTCGTTCCACAAGCACTGGTTTATATCTCTCTGCTTACATCACAATCATTATGTACTATCCTCACAGTCCTACTACACATCCCTATAGTATAATCTACTGCAAGTCACGGAAACACCAAATTATACCACACCCAGTGGTTTTACCTTTGCTCTACATCGCAAACAAATAATCACAATCCTGTCCCACTCACAATCCTACTACACATCTCCTCACAATATAATCTCCAGGACAATACAGTCGGTTTCCCTTAGATTCTCGAATTTCTACTCACGATTAAGATCACAACAGCCATTATCAGCTGAGTGAGTAGCAAGTCTGCTTGAGACGAGAACCAAGCTCGGTCTGCCCATACCACTGATTTCTAGGTCATATTTTTCTTTGCTTGAGGCGGACTTACATCCCTGACACGCCTTAATTTTCTACATGACCAGTGGCCAATACTTCCTGTCACACCCATGGCTCGCACATTATGTTGTATTCTTTTACTTCTCCTGCTATTCGTGATTCAGTCTTAAGACACTCCCACAGTGATTTTTCTGTTAAATGATTGGCTTATAACATGTCGCCACGACTGACGTCACAGGTTCAGAGTCGTTTTCAATGGTTGTTCACACTTTCTAACCACGCCTACTGGGTATCTGTTTTCTTTATCTGAGTCTGGGTATCTGTTTTCCTTAACCCTCGTTGTTTCCCCTTTTTGTTATCGTTTGTCCTATGAGATGTTTAAACTGATGTATATGTCACCCTTCTTGTTAGTGTTTGTCCTGTCAGATGTTTACACAGTTGTATATCTGTCATTCCTCTCTGGGTATCTGTTTTCCTTTACCCTCGTTGTTTCCCCTCTTTTGTTATCGTTTGTTCTATGAGATGTTTACACTGTTGTATATGTCACTCCTCTGTTTCCTCGTCTTCTGGGTCCCGACATGCTTCCCCTTCCGGAAGATCTCGCCCCTGAGATCTCACAGGTGTTGGTGGAGAAGATACGCCTTGCAATGTCTGCAGTTGGCTCGAGTCTGGAATTAGTCGGCGTCGTTCGTAGCGCAGGACATAGGAATACTCCACGGCAGACGTTACCAGCAGAAGAACCAGGATCACGACAATGGCGAAGACAATCCACCAATGGGTTGCGGGTTGAAAGGGCTGATCCGGCTCGACCACAGAATTTAGGGGCTGCAAGCCAGCTGTTAGCTCCTGTAGGGGTATGGACTCTGCACTGCGAAGAGAACCTTGCCGAAGTGTCATTATACCACTACCCGCCAAGCTGACAGTATGTTTGTTTACAGGATTGGTAGGGCATGTGAGTGTCAGAGTGATGGGGGAGGCAAGTGAATAGGTCCAGTAGCCAGGACCTTTTATCAACATAGGGGAAAATGTTTTCAAGACTATTGTGTGGCTGAGGTTGATCACTGACTCATGATTCAAGAAAGCAGCCGAATCACAAGAGGCTGCGTTACTAGCCTCATAGACGGGGCATGTGGGAGGACAAACTAACAAATGGTTATTCTTGTTACTGTGTTCTATACTAGAAAGCAGAAAATATATTTTCCTATTCTCACTGAAGGCAATATATCGTGAATCAACACTATACATAAGAAAGTAAGTGCTATTCTGCACAGAAAAATGGAAGGGAGTCGATTCGAAAGACATCAAAGGTGTCAGGTGAATCTCCTCGTAAAGGTTTGGTGAGACAGAAATTACGAGAATCGTGCAAAGCCGTTGTCCTGGAGGACAGTTATTACATCCCTATATAAAGCTAAAAAATCAAGAACTGCAAGGCACAAAAGACCTGGAGGCCGAACCTAGGCTTCCTTTAATGTACTGAACAACTGTTTGTCTCACATAATGGTTGGAGTTATGTATGTTTGCATGGGAGCCTGCAGACTCACCTTTAAATCTTGTATACCTGGTCTCATGTGTCTCAATGCTAAGTCAAAATACAACAATACTTGTAGGAGCTTTTTTCTCTTCCTAATACCAAAGTCTATAGAAAATTGGCGCACAACTTGGTTCAATACATCTACAGCTGAATATAGCCTATTAAAGGCAGATTGCATGGCATGCATATTACTTAGCGATGTTGAGTTTTCCATAATAAACATTTAACTATATAAAATTTTATCAGTTTTTTTTTCATGAATAGCATCAACTTGAGCCTGGGTCGCGGTACCAAATAAGATATTAGACAAGGATCCTTAAAAAAATAATTATTTCCCGTTTTTTTTTCTTTTTTTTAATTCAAAGAAGCATGCAGCTTGTTTTGATTAGTAGTCATCACATAGCCTAAAACTTTTCTTAGGTGATGCAACAATGAACTGAATTCATTTTCAAAATTAAATAGTGTGTATTTTATTGCTTTTACAGCTGGATACTCAGGTGACATTTGAATAACATTTCAAGCTAAATAAGCAGTTAAATTCCGTGCTTTATATAATGCAGGTAAAACATCTTCTGTGAGGCTAAACGGTACTATGGTCTCTGTCTGTGAGGACTATAATATAGATAGTATGTTGGTGTGAAACTTTGGCCAGCACTTGTTGGGGACTCCTGTTGTGTCATTGAGTCGTACACCGAAAGAGTCAAATCAATCTGTGGTTTATTTCGTCATATTTCCGCTTAATCATTGCATTTTCATCCTTATACATTATTCCTGTTTTATATCGTATTGGTTTTGACATTACATTAGGCAACTCTTGTACCGTGCAAGAGCGAAGGCTTTATCTATGCTGAGGTGGCTCTGAAAGTTTGGGAGTAACCTGAGAAGGTAGGGCCTGTGCATCAGCTGTTTATTGCTGTTGTAGAACGAACATTATTTAATGTGTCATGAGTAGCAGTCACTTCTCCGCTACGAGTTATCATTTTCGGTAGAATTAGTCTCAGTACCAGGGCTGAGCAATGCAGAAAATATTTCAGTGTCTGTTTCCGGATTTAAAGGGTATGCTCCCCTAACCGTTGGACATTGCTGCACGTCGATGCAGTCTTCATGAAGGACTTTTACGCTATATGTGGGGACCGTTGAAACCTTAAAATAGTCCTGAGGTTCCTAATTTTTACCACTATATCACTGATCTTCTCTATTACCCTGTAGGGTCCATCAAAAATAGGTTGCAACTTTTTCTTTTCTTTTCTTTTTGGTGTATGTTTGAGGAACACTGTCGCCAACGCTGATAGTTTTGATTTTTGTAGCTTTGTAGTACTTTTCCATTTCTTCTCTACCTTCTTCAATGTAAACCTGGCATCTATCATAAACTTTCCTTGCAATTGCAGCCATTTCATCTTTATAGGAGTAAATATCATAAACTTTCCTTGCAATTACAGCCATTTCTTCTTTATAGGAGTAAATATCATAAACTTTCCTTGCAATTGCAGCCATTTCCTCTTTATAGGAGTCAATATCATACCATGGCTGCTGAGTTTTTGTTTTGTTTTCTAACATAGTGTAGGGCATACGAGGATCTCTAAAAATTCCCCCTCTGTTTCTCTCGATAAAAAGGGGACTCCTTTATGGTGCGATGACACGTAGCATTATAGGCTAGGGTGGCTGCAAGTAAGTAACATTATATCCCAAACGGACACATTTCCTAGAACCATTGTCCTCAAAATGTTAACAACAGTATAATTAGCGCGCTTTATTACTCCTTTTTCACTTGTATGGTAAGCCATTATTTTCGCGTGTCGCATAGGTAGCTTCTAATTTATTTCCTGCATCACGGAATTAACGAACACTGTACCTTGATCTGTAACCACTGTCTGAGGAACACCGTGTACACAAACAACATCCACGTACAACGCCCTTTCCATTTCGCGGGCTTCCTTACTCCGTAAGGGTACTGCAATCAAGTACCTTTTAAAAACATCAACTATGGGCATTACGTATCGAACCCCATTGTCTGATACACCCATGGGACCCACAAGGTCCATGTGTATTCTTCCAAAAGGAGCGGTGACGCCTGGGTAATGCCGCCAAGGAGCAGGATGCAAGTTCCCAACGCACTTTTAAAACGACTACCTTGACCCGTTCCATTTCAGGCCAGAAAGCGAACTTTCTACACCGAGATAACGTAACTTTAGTTCCTCCGTGCCCTGCAGTGGCGACGAATGAGCCAGAGTTATCGCCTTGGAAATACTTGGGGGGCCTACCTCTACTAACTATGTAAAATTCTTTGACTATTACAACTCTAAAGTGGAGCACATCTTGACTCACTCTCCCTTTGCTGAAATCTCCATCTTGGGATACTTCAATGTTCACCACCAGCTTTGGCTTTCATCCTCTTTCACTGACCAGCCTGGTGAACAAGCCTACAACGTTGCTCTCCTTAACGACCTAGAGCAGTTGGTTCAGCACCCTACTCGTATTCCCGACCGTCTTGGAGACAGGCCCAACATTCTAGACCTCTTCCTTACCTCTAATCCTTCTGCTTACTCTGTCAAACTGTTCTCTCCGTTGGGCTCCACCGATCAAAACCTTATTTCTGTATCCTGTCCTATCGCTCCTGTACATCCTCTGGACTCACCGAAGAGGCGATGCTTCTGGCATTTTGCTTCAGCTCGGTGGGACGACCTGAGGATGTACTTTTCCGATTTCCCGTGGAATGATTACTGCTTCCAGGAGAGAGACCCCTCTGTGTGTGCTCAGCGCATCACAGAGGTGATTGTCTCTGGAATAGAGGCATACATTCCACGTTCTTTCTCTACTCCTCATGCTAAAAAGCCTCACAAAAGGTTCCAGAGCCTTCGAACTCCCGCTAACTTTGATCTTTACATTTCAGCCCGGAATCATGCCAAATATATTCTCCGACTTACCAAAACTTCTTTCATTTATAGAAACTGTCAACACCTTGCTGCTTATAATTCTTCCCGTGACTTCTGGCATCTAGCCAAAAATATCTCCTCCAATTTCACTTCTTCCTCTTTCCCTCCTCTCCTTAACCCTAACGACAGCGCTGCCGTCGCATCTGTCTCTAAAGCTGAACTCTTCGCTCAAACTTTCTGTAACAACTCCACCCTGGATGATTCTGGGTATATTCCTCCTACTCATCCCCCCTCTGACTCCTTTATGCCTGTTATTAAGATTCTTCCAAATTATGTTTTCTATGCCCTCTCTGGCCTCAACTCTCAGAAGGCTTATGGACCTGATGGAGTGCCTCCTATTGTCCTTAAAAACTGTGCTTCTGTGCTGACACCCTGCCTGGTCAAACTCTTTCGTCTCTGCCTATCAACATATATCTTTCCTTCCTGCTGGAAGTATGCCTTTGTACAGCCTGTGCCTAAGAAGGGTGACCGTTCCAATCCCTCAAACTACTGCCCTATAGTTTTACTCTCCTGTCTATCAAAAGCTTTTGAATCAATCATTAACCAGAAGATTCAAAAGCACCTTTCCACTTCTAACCTTTTATCTAATCGCCAGTATGGATTCCACAAGGGGCGTTCTACTGGCGATCTTCTTGCTCTCTTAGCTGACTCTTGGTCATCCTCTCTTAGCCGTTTCGGTGAAACTTTCTCTGTTGCGCTAGACATATCGAAAGCCTTCGATAGAGTCTGGCACCAGTCTTTGCTTTCTAAACTGCCCTCTTTCGGATTCTATCCCTCTTTCTGTTCTTTTATCTCCAGTTTCCTTTCCGGCCGTTCTATCTCTGCGGTGGTAGACGGTCACTGCTAAACCTATCAGCAGTGGCGTTCCACAGGGTTCTGTCCCATCACCCACTCTCTTCCTGTTATTCATCAATGATCTTCTTTCCATAACAAACTGTCCTGTCCACTCATACGCCGACGACTCCACTCTGCATTATTCAACTTCTTTCAATAGAATACCCTCTCAACAGGAAGTACACGACTCCAGACTGGAGGCTGCAGAACGCTTAACCTCAGACCTTGCTATCATTTCCGATTGGGGCAGAAGGAACTTTGTGTCCTTCAATGCCCCCAAAACTCAATTTCTCCACTTATCAACTCGACACAATCTTCCAAACACCTATCCCCTATTCTTCGACAACACTCAGCTGTCACCGTCTTCAACACTAAACATCCTCGATCTATCCTTAACTCAAAATCTCAACTGGAAACTTCATATCTCCTCTCTCGCTAAATCAGCTTCCTCGAGGTTGGGCGTTCTGTATCGTCTCCGCCAGTTCTTCTCCCCCGCGCAGTTGCTATCCATATACAGGTGCCTTGTCCGCCCTCGTATGGAGTATGCATCTCACGTGTGTGGAGGCTCCACTCACACAGCTCTTCTGGACAGAGTGGAGTCTAAGGCTCTTCGTCTCATCAGCTCTCCTCCTCCTACTGATAGTTTTCTACCTCTTAAATTCCGCCGCGATATTGCCTCTCTTTCTATCTTCTATCGATATTTCCACGCTGACTGCTCTTCTGAACTTGCTAACTGCATGCCTCCCCCCCTCCCGCGGCCCCGCTGCACACGACTTTCTACTCATGCTCATCCCTATACTGTCCAAACCCCTTATGCAAGAGTTAACCAGCATCTTCACTCTTTCATCCCTCACGCTAGTAAACTCTGTAACAATCTTCCTTCATCTGTATTACCTCCTGCCTACGACTTGAACTCTTTCAAAAGGAGGGTATCAGGACACCTCGCCTCCCGAAATTGACCTTTCTTTCGGCCACCTCTTTTGATTTTTGGGGGGGGAGCAGCGAGTAGCGGGCTTTTTTTATTAGTTTTCTTTTTTTGTGTGCCCTTGAGCTGCCTCCTTTGTTGTAAAAAAAAAAAAAAAATAAAGAAAGAATCACCACCTTAGTGGCTTCTCCGTACGGATTCACTAAAACACATTATTTTCCACCTGCAACTCTGACAGGGGCGGCATCTCACATTATGCCCATCTTCAACACAATATAACACATTTTCCACCTGTACCTCCAACAGGGGCGTCTTGAACACAATATAACACATGTTCCGCCTGTTCCTCTAACAGGGGCGGCATCTTCACATTATGCCTTTTTTCTCTGAGTCTTTGCTCAATTCTCATTCATGGGGCTTCCTTCTTTTAGCATACTTATATGCTGGCTGCTCATCATGCAGCTCACTAATCTCCTGAATACTCCAGTCAAGTGTGTGGCCGATACACTCACAATTCAGGTCCATACATATCATATATTTTATTTTCTCATCCCTCGGCGCCTGTTTCTTTTTCTACACTAGTGCAATACCTTGCCCCTCATTATCCACGTGTACCACGGTTTTTGTTGTTCCCCATCCACAAACATTATCGTGCGTGTCCTTCTAACTCAATCTCAGTGTCCTGTTGAACCTTCATCCTTGATAAAAAAAAATCTGCTACTACATTTTCCTTGCCAGGCAAATGATTGATTGTGAAACCATACTTACTCATGAGAGTCTGCCATCTAGCTATCCTGCCGTTGGGACTAACTACCTGTAACAGCCATACTAAAGGTCTGTGATCCGTGTGGATCTCAATAGGGTAACCCAGTATTAATGGGCGGTTTACGTGCAACCCATAATTTACAGTTAAAGACTCTCGTTCAACTGTAATGTACCGCTGTTCTGCCGTGTTCAATTTCTCACAAAAAAAGATACAGGTCTTAGTTTATTATCATTATCCTGTTGTTGCAATAATCCACCAGTACTGTAGCTGGACGGGTCAGTAGTGAACACGAAAGGTTTGATAAAGTCAGGATTTTTTGAGTGACTGTATCAAGCATTCTATCTAAGGGTTGAGCACGCAATTTTTGTTTCATCTGTCCATATGAGTGGAGTTTTATCTTTTTTTCTTGAGTGTACCTTTCTTCCCTTTGTAAATCTTTAGAAGAGGAGCAACAGTTTGTGAATAATTTGCAATAAATTTGCGATAATAATTAGTCAGTCCAAGAAATGACTGTAAATCATGAACAGTTTGGGGGGCCAGGATGTTTTGTATGGCCTCCAGCTTGCTAGATTGAGGTCTTATTCCCTCTGAGCTGATGACATGGCCCAGGTAATCTACTTTTTCCTTAAAAAAAGATACACTTCTCCATCTTAATAGTCAGTTTGGCTTATTTTAAGCGTTCCAGCATTTGTTTTAAGTTATCTGCATGATTAGAAAATATATCTCCCAGGATAATAATTATGTCAAGGTACACCTGAACCTTGTTACCTAATAGTCCTGTAAGGACAGTGTTTATTATTTTCTTGAAGCAGGACGGGGCTGTTTTAAGGCCAATGGGGAGGGACGTAAATTACCAATGTCCTGCTGGAGAAGAAAATGCCGTCTTCTCTCTGCTGATTTCATCTAGGGGGATTTGATAGTAACCCTGTTTCATGAAAAAAGCTTACTAGTTATATTATATTGAGTTATATTAGGGAGTGGGTACCGGTCGTCCCGTAGTGTTTTATTAAGTGCCCGGAAGTCCAGACAAAGTCGTAGTACTCCATCTTTTTTTTTTTTTTTTTGGCTCTGGGATAAGTGGGGCATTACAGGGTGATCGCGAAGGGCGAATCACACCCTGTTGCTGGAGCGATATAAGTTGTTCATTTACTCTGTCATGATAACTGATAGGAATGTTATATAGACGCCTGTACACTACTTCATCAGTGTTTTGCTTGATGGTGCTTAGAAAATAGGGCGTTACTGTTAATGGTTCTTGTTCTGTGGAAAACACTGTTATATATTTATTTATTAAGGACTTTAAGACCCGATTATCTCTCTCTTCATTTGGGAATTTAGCGTCAATAATTTGATTGAGGCTTTTCTTCCTTGCTTCAAGCTCTGCGGGCTTCAAGTCTGTCTTAACTGTGTCAGCGGTCTGTACACAAGATACTTGTGGCAGACCAACGTATTGCTCCTGAGTAACAGGCTTCACAAATCCTAACGTTGTATTATCATCTATCTTTACATTTTCACTTTCAATATTCAAATACGCACAGTGACATAAGATCTTTGATTGTCAGGTGAAGGGGTCAACTTAACTATCCCTGAGCACAAGACTCTAGCCTGAGGAGTACTAACACAAGGTTCAAATAAAGCTTCACTTGCCTGTAGTTACGTCACTCGCGTTATGTAACCTGCAACAGATGCATGCAATTGCAAAGGTTCACCTGCTTGGCAACGTACGGCCTTATTTTCAGTGAGACATTCTTCATTTCCATCTACATCTAGCTAAAATCCCTCACCTCAAGATATAAGACATATTTATCCTGGCACAATGGGTTGTATTAGTATGGTTTCCCCTTCCATTGTCAGTTTTCAGCTTCGTTCTTTTGTTCCTCATTTAGTTGCAGTGTTTTCAAAATAATCTCGTGTTACACGACAAATCAGTACTCAACACAATAAGAGTCGGCAAATCTACATCGCGTATTATCAATAAGTCTTGGAAACTACTTTTTCCTTCCATATTAACTTGTCGTTTACCGTCATTTTCAATATGGTATCTTTGCACAGAGATAATATTCACGGGTTTCGCTTCACATTCATTTACTGCGAGCCCTAATTCTTTAATAAATTCATCCGTTAAAAACTCACACACGCTCCTGTTTCTAGGAGTGCTGCCACTTTTGCATATGTATTATCATGAGTAGTGCGATCTGCCTACCAAAGTTACTCTTGAGTTATGTTGATTATAGCCTTCTTTTCATTATTTTTAAGGTCACTCTCTTGTCCGTCATAGCCTTCTTTTCCTTATATTTGTGAGGCGGTTACTCCCTTGTTCGTTATAGCCTTCATCTTATTATATTAAAGGTTACTCCCTTGTTCGTTATAGCCTTCATCTTATTATATTAAAGGTTACTCCCTTGTTCGTTATAGCCTTCATTTTATTATATTAAGGGTTACTCCCTTGTTCGTTATAGCCTTCATCTTATTATATCATAGGTTACTCCCTGTTTTGTTCTTCGCTCATTTTCCGTTTTTTCCACTGCAAGTGTGCATATTTATTTATTTATTTATTTATTATTCATTTATTTATTTAATGTTATTTGTAGTAGTTAACTGAGAGGGGCACTACCATAGCTGGGCGTTATCGCGATAAGTTATCGCGATACTTTATCGCTGATAACAAAATCAGGTTATCGGGCATCCGCTATTTATTTAAATATATATCGGTATCTTCGTTACTTTTGTAACCAAACCAGCGATAATCGCTACTTTTTTCCGCCTCTCAGAAAAAAAAACATTGTCTCCTCCCTACACGTGGCCTGGGCGCCCGGTATTGTATGAAAAAACTTCGGGGTATGAAATTATCTTCGGTGAAGAAATTTCATTCCTTGATCATCAACATTAAAACACAAGGTTATTTTTTTGTTAGACTCAAAAATCAATATATCAAAGAGAAAAATCATTTACCGTTGTCCAAAAAATGATTATTCACTACCTCAAATTTGATATTCCATATTCGTTTGTGAGCATGCCGTGGTATTGAAAGCACCCGGTGTTGTGTTATTTGGTGTCCCATCGTCAAAAGCTGGCGCTTTTGTTTACAAACACTGGTCTCTCGTGAACTATGCATGTTCAGACCAGTAAGCGTATCTCACAAAGCTTTTTAACACATTAAGAGTAGTTGCTGGAAGGCTGAATCAGATATACAGTACCACCATACTCGCTGTTTCTAGAACGACACTCTGTACATATAAATACAACTCGTACAGAGTGTCGGTCTAGAAACAGCGGGGATGGTGGTAGTGGTACTGTATGTCTGATTCAGCCTTCCAGCAACTCTTAATTACGGTTAAAAGGCTTTGTGAGACTGTACAGGTCTATGCTTGCTGGTCTGAGCAGGCACAGTTCAACAGAGACCAGTGTTTGTAAACAAAGCTTTTGACGGTGGGGACGCCAAATAACACAACACCGGTTCAGGCGTTTCTAGTATTAACGTCCATATGCACGTGTCAACGTGTGGTTCTCAGATTTTGTAAGTTTTCTAAAATACAGATAATGAAAATTTGAACTCATCTATGTTTTTTTATTTGAAATATCAATATAGTATTGTTTTCGCCTATCGGATGTATCGCTAGCTAGTATCGGAATTGTGGATTAATATCGAGTATGGGTTATCGGTTATCGCCTATATTTGTGTTTCCAATTAACAAATATCGGTTATCACCGATAAGGTTTTCCATTATCAGTTATCGGTTATCGGGAATAAGGTTTTCTGTTATCGTGCCCAGCTATGGGCACTACCCTGGCCTCCTCTTCCTCTGATTCTCTTACTTCACACATATATCTTAATACTTCACACTTTTGTCCATATGCTTCTTTTTTTCTTTCTCATTCATGAATTTTTATCCATACCTTACACTTTTCTTAGTATTTCACATTTTTTTCTAGATCATACTCTTCACTTCCTGCCTGCGGGACGCGGGTTAGGCCTTTATAAAGTCACTCTATGGCTGCATGCCCGCCGCGGCACACCACCACACTGTGAGGCGTAGAGGCCCGTGTTCCCCTCCACCCTGGGGTAACAATCCTACAACAAACAAACCTGGGAGGCGGGACACTGCCGCTGCCTGTCACCTGACACCCTCTCACTGAAGAGTGGATCACGGCGCGGGTGGAGAGGGACTGCCCATCTTTTCCACTCCGCCCGGGAGGAACTCATAATTATCGGTTGTGAGTCGCGTGTGCTACCCATTGCACTACAGAGCAACAGTGGTTGTTTCCAAAGGCCAAAGTTTCCACCACCATAATGTCAAAGTCCATGTTCTCCGGAAGAACCAATAATTATATAATTAAATCGTCACTATTATTTCCGCCACTTAAAACGAGCAAGCTTATTAAAAACAAGAGGCGTTTTCTCGTCAGAGTAAATTAAACAAAAGCACATGTCCCTATTTATCCCACCGCTGCCACCAGTTTTGGACCCTTCTTTTCTTTTATTAAAATAACTCTTTTATCACTCATTAATTACTCCATAAATGATATCACCGTCTCGTATCCCTGGTAGCGTGATCCGGCTTAAGATGATATTGGAGACTGGTGTTCGGGGATAAACAAGGGAAAAAGAAAATATACATTTATTTAAAATTAAATGAAAGTAATTGCCTTACGCAATATTCTATGCTCAGACGATCATAACACTGGCATATTCAACAATGGATACAACACATGACAAACGACATGTCTTAAACGTAATACTACAACATGTGCTCAATTGTTGCCAATAATAATAACACTCGTCGTTCCACAAGCAGTGGTTTGTATCTCTCTGCTTACATCACAATCATTATGTACTCTCCTCACAATCCTACTACACATTCCTATAGTATAATCTACTACAAGTCACGGAAGCACCAAATTATACCACACCCAGTGGTTTTACCTTTGCTTCACATCGCAATAAAATAATCACAATCCTGTCCCACTCACAATCCTACTATACATCTCCTGCATTATAATTTTCAGAACAATACAGTCGGTTTCCCTTAGATTCTCGAATTTCTACTCACGATTAAGATCACAACAGCCATTCTCAGCTGAGTGAGTAGCAAGTCTGCTTGAGACGAGAACTAAGCTCGGTATTCCCATACCACTGATTTCTAGGTCATATTTTTCTTTGCTTGAGGGGGACTTACATCCTTGACACGCCTTAATTTTCTACATAACCAGTGGCCAATACTTCCTGTCACACCCATTGGCTCGCTCATTATGTTGTATTGTTTTACTTCTCCTGATATTCGTGATTCAGTCTTAAGACACTCACAGTGTTTTTTCTGTCAAATGATTAGCTTATAATATTTCGCCACGACTGACGTCACAGGTTCAGAGTCTTTTTCAGTGGTTGTTCACACTTTCTGACCACGCCTACTAGGTATCTGTTTTCTTTATCTGAGTCTGGGTATCTGTTTTCCTTTACCCTCGTTGTTTCCCCTTTTTGTTATCATTTGTCCTATGAGATGTTTACACTGTTGTATATGTCACCTTTCTTGTTAGTGTTTGTCCTGTCAGATGTTTACACAGTTGTATATCTGTCATTCCTCTCTGGGTATCTGTTTTCCGTTACCCTCGTTGTTTCCCCTCTTTTGTTATCGTTTGTTCTATGAGATGTTTACACTGTTGTATATGTCACTCCTCTGTTTCCTCGTCTTCTGGGTCCCGACACCATGCTCTTTTTATCCAGTGCATTCTTGTTTGCAGATTTTATCAATATTTTTATTGAATTACATTGATCTTTTTTCCTGTTGAAATGCCAGAATTTTCTCTTTACTACACTCACACACGACCTCTGCGTGTAACGAAACACACGAAAATTAATCCAGACAAGGAAAGGATTGCCGGCGCCGGGGATCGAACCCGCGACCAGCGAGACGGGAGAGCCACTCCTTAAACAGTCAGCCAAAGAGGTACCCCCCTGGCAGGGGGAGTTATGGGAGGCTCGCCCATCAAGCTTAGTTGTCGTGGCACTACACGGCTCCCCTTCCTATGTAGACTAATTTATGTGCTGAGATCTCCCATTTTCTATGAACTTCGGAGAGCATGGGCCATCACTCTACCTGTTACCCCTTAGGGAAGACACAATAGAATCGCAAGAGAGGATCCCACCGCTGCCACCAGTGAAATGCCAGAATTTTCACTTTACTACTTTCACACACGACCACCGCGCGTAACGAAACACACGATAAATTAACCCAGGCAAGGAAAGGTTGCCGGCCCCGGGGATCGAACCCGCGACCAGTGAGACGGGAGAGCCACTCCTTAACCAGTCGGCCAAAGAGGTACCCTCCTGGCAGAGGGAGTTATGGGAGGCTCGCCCATCAGGCTTAGTCGCCGCGGCACTACACTGTAGTACATGATCTATTACCCTTGAAATGTTGTCAAGCTAATGACACACATAAAACTGTGTAAAAACTACTTTCCTACTATTTGCTCCGTCGAAGGGGAGTCACCTTGTTGTGGTGACGGGGTTTGACGCGAGGTCGGCGGCACCACCTACCGTGGTGGCTTGCCCACCTCCATAGGGCTCGATGTCCGTTGGCCTCGTGGACCAAGTTCTCCCCCCTCATCACCGGTAGAGGAGGCCTACTGGTGATGTTGCCTCCGCCCGCCCTGCCCTTTTACCACCCAGGGCAGGGCTACTGTCTCCCCACGTGTTTGCCGTGCTTGGCGTCCCGTATACTCCCCGTGCCCTCTCATCTGGGGGTTGAGTCCACCGCGGGACAGGGTGTAGTTCCCCTCGGTGGGCAACACGCTCCTTTGGTGGGAGGGTTGGGGTAAGACGGGCGGTTCAGTGTGGCCCCACTGGATCAATCGGTTGGTCATGCGATGGCTAGGGTCAAGTGGTCATTGCCGGGTGGGCGGTCGCAACGGCCCCGCGGCCGACGCTAAACACCTGGCAGTGGATGCGTATACTTCCCCATTACCCCTGGGGCTGTTGGGTGCGGTTTGGCCCCAACATTCAGCCTCCCCTTGTTGGGCTCCGTGGTGGGTGGGGGTGTGGGGGAGTGAAACACCTCCCCTGTGTATAGGTAAGTATCCCTTGCCTCGGCCTACCTCTCTTCCTGACGTCGGTCTGTCCCCGATTACCCCTACACGGTCCTCTCTCGTCGCCACCTTGGAGCCTTTCACCGTTCCTGGTGGTGCCGCTGGAAAGTCCCTATCTCCTAGAGGGGCAGACCAAAATAAGTCCGTGCGACACAAAAGTCCACGTGCGTCTGACAAGGCTGCCTCCCATTCCGGGGATAACTCTGATGTGCGTCCCTCTTCCAAGCTGGACGCACTTCAGATGGTGAATATCGATCCATCGTTTTCCTACCGTGCCTTGCACTCCTTACTCAAGCCATTTGGCACAGTCCTTCGTATCCGTCTCATTTATGATGGAGACTTCAAGTTAAACAGATGCTATGTGACCTTTGCTTCCAGCGCTGAAGTCCAGTCGGCGTGTGATGCTGTTGCGACTCTGCCTATCCCAGGTGCTGGATTTCAAGCGAAACTTCTCCGCTCTTCCAATATTTCTGACAGTGACATGGACTATGTCCCGAACCTCTTCGAAGACGCTTTGTTAGAGCCAACTCCCAGGGACAGGCAGGTCCCTCCCCCTCGTTGGTTTGTTGCATACTATAGGAATGGGCGTGGCAACTTCATTTATGCTGCTAGGTACAGTCGATGATAGAGAGTAGTGTCACGGTTTTTAGAATGTTTAGCCTGGGGGCGGTATCTGGCAACTATACCACGGTGACGCATTCACTGGCGATGTTAGTGACTCGTTTCAGTGTGTACCGTGTGTGTGTGACCGTGAACTTATAATATTGTATAATATTATATAATATTATAATATAATGTAGTTAGAAATATACCAGATTACATGAATTGAATTTAGAAATGCGATAATGAATGTCTTCTACATGATGACGATGATGAAGATGATGGCGAGGTAAAACATCACGAACAGTCTGAAACACTTTTTCTTATTAAACTTTGAAAATACCGTGTGCAATGCTGTCCTTCACAGAGGCAGGCAGTGACTAATGCTCCTTACCATCAAACAGCAAATAGGCTTGAGGGTCTGTTTAACTCGCAGCCTTAATTCCCGTCACTATAAAGCCTCAAAGACAATTCAGATCATCAAAAATCTACAATTATTTCTCCGTGAAGATTACGTAATATCGAAGTATAAATAAGTGTGTGTGTGTGTGTGAGTGTGTGTGTGTGTGTGTGTTGAGTGCGAGCGCGGAAAAGCCCGCGGTCGACGACGCCATCATGTGAACGTTTATAGCCTATTATTACGTATACATTTTTTTTATAAAGAACAAGATCTCGGCTGTCAGGAATTTTTTGTTTTTAGTTAAAAGGCATAACAATCTCCCCTAATAAGTGCAGTATATTTTTAAATGTAGCATAGTTTGATAAACAACTTAGAATTGCTCTTGACTAAATTTGAACGAAACTAAAAGCTCGTGTCAAAATGTAGCGACAGAGCCTAAAGAAAAAATATTTATTAAGCGTTAGCGACGGGCACTTTTCATAAATATCTATCTTAAAATTATGTAGAGTGCACCTGTGACCACCAATCACCACAACAGTACGATTTCGATAGGATATAACATTTTTCATGTCGCGTGGAGGGGTTGCCAGATGTCGCTTTCTGAACGAAACTTACTGGACAGTGTGTCACTACTCTCTATAGCCGACTGTACCTCGCCAATGAAATTGGCACGATCCCTGAGGGGAATCTGAAAAAGTATGGGAAGGGAGTGTTAGTCAGGGCTAAATATATTACTCAAGCTAAAATGCTGCAACATCTACCATGCCCTGCTGACATGTTTGAAACGGTCAAAGCACACCATACCTTCAATTATAGTAAAGGCAGTATATATAATCATGACCTCTATGAGTTCTCTGAGGACGAAATACTTGGGATGTGCCCTAGTTCTGTTCATAAGGTGTCCAAGATGAAGGGTTCAGCTAACATGATACTTCTCACCTTTTTTGGTTCTACCCTCCCTGACCGTGTCAGTATTGGCCCCCTCCATCTTCGGGTAAAGCCTTTTGTTGATGAGCCTCCTCGGTGTGGTAATTGTTCTGCATTAGGCTCGCACTCCACGGCGGAATGTGAGTCAGATGCTTATTGCTTCTATTGCCAGGATGCTCACCAGTTGTCTTCCAGACAGTGCCCACGATATCACCTGGAACAGGATATTTTGCAACTTGCAAATAGTCAGTTTATCAGCCTTGATAATGCGCGCCGTGAACTCCTCTACCGCCAGAAGGCCGGTACTGGAGCAAAGACGTACACCTCATCGCTAGGCACTCGCTCTTCTGCCCAGCCCGCTGCTCAGGTGTCCTCTACGGTTTCCTCCCGGCCCTTTGGAGCTACTGTTATTACGTCTTATAATAGATTTTCCCTTTTGTCCTGTGATTCTGTCGAGTCACCTCCAGGTTCTGATGGGGCTTCTCCGGCCTCGTCCCAGGTGATGCATGTTGATGTACATGCACCTCACATTGCTTCGCCGAAGTCAGCCAGAGGTATGAAGAAGCGACATCGCAGTTCTACAGATTCAGTTAAATCTGTTCCGCCAACTAAGATTACTGTAGGTATACATGATTCTGGGGTCTCTCAGGATAGGCCTATGGCGGAAGATGCGGAGGCTCATATTGAGCCTGCTGAGACCCCCTCTGTTCCAGTTCTTGTTGCTTCTAGTGGTTTTCCTGATCGGGATATGGAAACTGAGGAATCCCTTGGATATAGTGTTGGGAATCCTCCCCGCGAGCATGTAGCTTCGGGGAGTGGTGTGCAGTCTGGGTCTAGTAGTGCGGCGTCCGAAGGGGGCGTAGGTTCCTTTGTTGGGAGAAAGCTCGAGGTCCCTCCACCCGGCTTCTCTCGGGTCCCAGTCTCCTCTTCTCGTCGTATTACCGTACCGAATCAGGTGGGTAAAAGGCAGTCTCTTTCAGGGACTCGCCTGGAGCGCACTCGAATACAGACATCTTCCTACTCCTCCAGTGGAATTGTAGAGGCCTACGAGCCTCGTGGGAGGAACTCCGAGCATTGATATCTCGGTTTTCTCCTGCTTGTCTTTGTTTACAGGAGACAATGCTCGGAGACTACACTCACTCTAGTCCTCCTGGGTATCGTGCCGTTTACAGTACCCCTAATCCTGGACAGGGCCACCATGGTGGAACCGCCATATTCGTTCGCTGTGATATCCCTTATGTCCCATGACAGCTTCACTCAACGTTGCAGTCTGTTGCTGTTAAGGTTTATTTGGGCAAATTTTATACATTATGTAGCCTTTATCTTCCTCCTGGTGTTCCCGTTGACAGACACGATCTTGACGACCTGGTGCAGGAACTTTCCTCGCCCTTACTTTTATTAGGGGATTTTAACGGTCGCCATCCGTTGTGGGATGATGGTGCTACCAATCCACGCGGACTTTTAGTTGCTTCTTTTATTGAGGATCAGTGATTAGAAATTTTAAACTCTGGGGAGGTGACATGTTTTCATAGCCAGACTGGTACTTTTACCTCTATAGATCTTTCACTTTGCACTTCTAATTCTCTTCCTGATTTTCGTTGGCGGGTCTTACCGGACTGGTATGGTAGTGACCACTTTCCAATTTTATTGGAACGCATTGATTCTGTACCACAGTCACTCCTTTCTCGCTGGCGTCTAGATAAAGCAGACTGGCAGCGATTTACGGAACTTAGCTCTTCTCTTCGTCCGTTGGCTGACTTTGGAACTTCTGACGAGGCTGCATCCTATTTCACTGATGCCCTACATTCTGCTGCCCTTCAATCAGTCCCCAGGACGTCTGGCCAGCTCCCTAAACGTCCTGTTCCCTGGTGGAACGCCGCTTGCACTACTGCTGTGCAAGAGAAGCGTGCTGCATTATCTCGACTTCGTCGTCACCGTGGGGACCCTCAATGTTTGGATGCTTTTCGGCGAGCGCGTGCTCGAGCACGACGCACTTTCAAGGAGGCTCAACAAATTTCTTGGAAGGCTTATCTCTCTTCCATCACTACCAGAACTACACTCACAGAAGTCTTTAACAGAGTTCGTAAGATCTCTGGGAAGTTTTCCCCCCCTCCCCCTCCAGTGTTATCGCATGCAGGGGAAACGGTGGCGGACCCTAAGACTGTTGCTGACCTATTCGCCAAGCACTTTGCCAGTGTCTCTAGGAAAGATCCTACTGCACCCGGGGCTCGTCATCGCCGGGATTTGGAATCACTCGGCGTTAACTTCGCTTCCACCGGAGGGGAATCTTATAATATCCCATTTTCTCTCTCCGAGTTGAAGACGGCTTTATCCCAGTTTCATGATTCCTCGCCAGGTCCAGACGACATCCCTTATGCTTTCTTACGCCACATGTCTGACTGTGGTTTTACATTTTTATTGGATCTTTAAAATTTCATTTGGCGTACCGGTGATTTTCCATCTCTGTGGAGTGTGGCTGTAATTCTCCCCATTCTGAAGCCTGGGAAAGATCATCTCCAAGCAACTAACTATCGTCCTATTTCTTTAACATCCTGCATTTGTAAAGTGATGGAGAAGATGGTGAATGTCAGGCTTATGTGGTACTTGGAGAGCCGGAATTTATTGACCCCGGTGCAATATGGTTTCCGAAAGGTGCGCTCTACTTCGGATGCTCTTTTATCCTTGGAGTCCTCAGTTTGTGAGGCGTTTGCCAATAATCACCACCAGGTGACCGTGTTTTTTGATCTGGAGAAGGCCTATGACACCGCTTGGTGTCATGGAATTTTACTTAACCTGTTTGAGTTTGGTCTTCGTGGCCGTCTCCCTGTTTTTATTCAGAAGTTTTTATCTCATCGTCTTTTACGGGTTAGAGTGGGGAGTACTCTTTCCGAGATTTGTCCACTTGAGGATGGTGTACCACAGGGAAGTATTCTCAGTGTTACGCTATTTGCTGTGGCTATTAATGGAGTCGTTGGTGTCCTGCATGATGGAGTTCATAGCTCCTTATATGTAGACGATTTATCCATTTCGTTTTCTGCGGCAAGGATGTCGTTGATTGAACGAAAACTGCAATTGACTATTAAAAGAGTCGCCAATTGGGCAAATACGCGCGGCTTTTGATTTTCGTCCTCAAAGACAGTAGCTATGCATTTCTGTCGTCTTCGAGGCGTTCATCCGGACCCTGACTTATATCTTGGTAATAGGCGACTGTCCTGCGTAGAGACGACTCGTTACCTCGGTCTTTTATTTGATAGCCGCCTAACCTGGGTGCCTCATTTACGTTACGTTAAGGCGACTTGTCAGAAAGCCCTGTCCCTCCTTCGTGTTTTAGCTCATACCTCTTGGGGTGCAGCCAGGGACACGCTACTCCTCCTCCACAGAACACTCATCCTTTCCAAGTTGGAATATGGCTGCGAGGTATACTCCTCTGCCAAGGAGGCTCACCTACGCGTGTTGGACATCACGCCGGGGTCCGCTTGGCTACTGGTGCATTCCGGTCTTCACCGATACCTAGCCTCCTCGTGGATGCTGGCGTCCTGCCTCTGGATTTGAGACGCCAGTCCTCTCTATTCCGTTGCTGGTTCCGCGTCCAACGCCTTCCAGAATCAGTTCCTTGTCTGTCAATTTTGCGGAATTCCCGTTCGCCTGCATATGATGAGCTAAACTCCCTAAACCTTTTGGGTTTCGGGTAGCGTCTGCCATGACACCGTTGCCTTTCCCTCTCATTCCTATCTGCCCTTTTCGAGTACCTAGGGTTGGATACTGGCAGTTGCCCGGTGTATCCGTGTGTTCTCCCACTATAGATAGTAAGAGGGATTTACCGCCATATGCGTCCCGAGCCTTATTTTTAGAGCATTTCACTGAACACTCGGACTCCATCCCTGTCTTTACTGATGGCTCTAAATTGGATGCTGGAGTTGGTTTTGGTGTTGTGTTCCCCTCCTTCTCTCGGGGAGGTAGTCTTTCTTCTGTTGCTTCTGTATTTACTTCAGAGCTTTCTGCAATAGTCCTCTCTTTACAGATTATTTTTACCCTTCCTGTGGACTCTCTTATGATTTTTAGTGATTCTCGTAGCGCTCTTTCTGCGCTGGGCTCCTTTACTCCCTCTGTTAATCCCCTAGTTTTATCTGCTCTCGAGTGGCTGTATTTGCTCAGCAACAGGGGATGTCGCGTTGGGTTTTGTTGGGTTCCAGGACACGTTGGCGTACACGGGAACGAACGAGCTGATGGACTTGCAAGGGAGGCAGCAGCTAGAGCTGCCCCTCCTAGTGCTGTCCCATGTACAGATGTGGAATGTGGAATGTGGAATGCTTGGGGTGCGACTTTCAAAATGGGAGAGATTACCAGGACTGTGTCTCGTCCTTGGTCATACGAAAGTGTCCGTGACCGTCGCTCGCAGACAGCCTTGACGTCTTCGGACGGGTCATACGCGTCTAACACATGGTTTCCTCATGTCCCGGGGAGTGCAGCCTTATTGTGATGACTGCTTGGTTCCCCTGACCGTGCGGCACTTGCTGGTCGAGTGCCCCAGTTTGGGGGACCTGCGAGTGCGATACCTGTCGCAGTGTCGGGGAGAAGACGGATCATTCCGTCTCTCGCTGATGCTGGGAGGGAGATGCCTTTCCCCGGGACATGAGGTACTTTTCTTTATGGAGAAGGCTGGCCTTCTCCATGAGTTATGACCGTTTTCTGTGTGATTTGTTTCGTCTCGTTTTGTTTGGCTTTGCTCTTAGTTCACTTTTTTAGTTCCTTTTTTAGCCCTTTTAGTTTAGTTTTTTTTCTTCTTTTCTTTAGTTTTTAACTCACTGAATGCGGTGCCATATGACCCTGGCTGTTGCGGCGCCTAATTTAAATCAATCAATCAATCCCTCGTGCACACGCAAATCTACAGCGGTATGTACAATCGTGGTACCCAAGTGTTGACACACTGTCAACTGAGTTTCGTTCACCGGCCTCGACTTTAAAATATCCAAGTGAAGCACATGCTGTGGGAGACTCAGCTGAAGAAGAGGATTTTGCCCACTCTACCAAGTTGGCGTCGCTCTAGCCAACACAGACCGCTGCTCCCCGTTACGCCGCTGCTATCGCAGACCTGAGAAAGGAGTTCGAGAGCCGCTTCAGGGACTTCGACAAGCACGCTCGATTTCAGGATCTTCTCCGCCTCCTTCGACCTCGACCCAGCTGATTTGCCCTCGGATCTGCAGATGGAGGTCATCGACCTGCAGTGCAGCGATCAGCTCAAATCAAAGTTTGTGGCTGCCACCCCCTTTGCCTTCTGGAAGGCACAGTCCCCACAGAGTTCCCGGCACTCGTGGCTAACGCTCCCCGGGTCTCCTCCTTGTTCGAGTCGACCTACGCATGTGAACAGCTGTTCAGCAAGATGAAGTTTGTCAAGTCCAGAAGTCGCTATTAACTGACTGATAGTCACTTGCGAGATGTTCTTTTGGTTTCTGTTTCATCAATTGTCCCCGATTTTAAATCATTGTCAGATTGTAAATCCCATCAAGTTTCACACTAAAATCAAAACATCTATTTCTTGTCAATAAAGTCCATATATCGTATTTTATATTAAAGGTGGTGTAGTTGTTTCTTGGGTGCGGCCCGCGGGCTGACGGGGAATGGGCAATGCGGCCCTCGAGGTCATTTGGGTTGGGGAACTATGTGGACCTAGCAGGATCTATCAACTTGCTCAAGCCACGATCTCGGTGGGTGTCCCTGTGGCCTCCTCCACTCAGGATTTTCTCTTAGAGACAACCCGATGAGCAGGATCAGCTTCAGCGTAATATGCCACGTGCCCGTATAGCCGGAGTTGGCTTTGACAGACTATGCAGGTAATATATGTCAAATCAGTCTCACGGAGTAGTTGCCGGTTTGATACAGTCATTCCAGCGATATCCTGTGATTCTGCAGAGACATTTATTACCAAAGGTATAAATCCACCTCTCCATGTCCCCATCTAGTGTCCATGTCCACGCTCATCAAACGGTGCAACCTCAACCACAAATGGCTGCAGTTGGCTAGAGATGTCCATAACTACCCCTTGAGATAGAAGCCATTGCTAATGCCGGACCAGTAGGTGTACCCCTCCTAGCTGATCTCGCCACCGCCAGGCCTCCTCGTCTCAGAAAGTGCCACTATGTCCACCCTCAGCCTTCTGGGCTCATTTGATAGGTAGGGCAGTCGATCATCATCCGAGAGGCTCAGGACGTTACAGGAGCCCACACGAAAAGCCCTCCGAAGCTTAACCCCGGGCCTGGTTCTGTGGGCGGGCGCAGCCTCTGCACCACCCCGGCCACCCTCAAAACAAAAAGAGGGGCTAAGGGGCCCTTCCTCCTCCTCCTTAATAAACTTTACAAAAATATAATCAATATGTATAAATAACTAAGGTAAACAAATGTATATTTCCTTTAAACTTATTATTATAAAATTTATATCATAAATTTCATTTATTATGATACTGCACGAGACATATTAGCAGCACTAAAAAAGTGCAAGAATAGTAGAGGTATGAAGAATAAAAGATTGAGTGTTACAGGAAAATAAGAACAACAAACATATTGTATTGGTCAAGTCATGTGGAGAAAAATTACGTGAAGAACTGGGTGATTTGGGTTAAAATATTCAGAAGAGTGAAGTTGAGTTCCAGTAAGTTAACTAAAGATGACATGGGTTGAAACCCCTCAGAGAAGCTTCAAAACCATTTGACTTGAGCAAATTTTGAATTCAGAGGTTACATTTTCTATTCTAGTTGTCGTTTTCTTTGTTTTCCTGTTCAGTAAATTTTCTTTGAGAATGGTAGCAGCACAAGAATTCCAACAAAATAACAGAATGAAAAAATGAGTGTCCTTTTTTTAACAATGATATTTTGCACTTCTCTGTCAGGTGTTATTCTGTCTATGTATATTTCACCTGGCACCCACAAAACAAAATCACAGTAAGATGTATTTGTGACAAGAAGGTGTGTTTGAACCTGATAGAAGAAGGGATGGTTATGGTGAAGATGAGGTCTAAGGGTTGCATCCTTGTTCAGGCATGGACGTGACATGATCCCTCCCTTCAACAATTTATAGGGACATTTAATTTCAATGCATTCTGCACCACAACAGTTACATTTAACCATCCCATCTGGGGATGCCCCGATATGGGGAAAATCTAGACTAACATGAAACCCACAAGTGTTGACAAAAAAGTGTTCATGCCTTGCCACTTGATGCTTGGTGTATATCTTTCTAGCAGTGCTCTCATGCTTTAGGCCCCACTGAGTTGCTACATTATTCAGTTTATTTACATTAGGGTAACATATTTCCTTAACATTTTTTTGTTGCACACACTCGCTTCATATTTGAAGATGTGATTCTGCCTGCTCTATCTTTAAACCATAGGCGTGATTTTGACTGTGTTCTAGTGGCACGCTCTAATACTGATGCTTGTTCCTGGGTGATGGTTATTTGTATGCTTTCGGCAGCTTCTTTAATCCCCTCAAAGGCTTTATCTACAATGTATCATATCTAAGTCTGGTTAGAGGAAGAGGCAGATCTTTGCCTAGGGAAACAGATGATGGAATACATTTAGTGGTGAATGGTTTGTTTACTGTAAGCATTACTGCCTTTGACTCATGCTCTAAAATGGTGTGAAAGAATTTAAGTTTCTCATCTTCAGTTTCTTGGATAGACTTCTGAGAATATTTTGGCTTACTAGACTGTGTAGGTGGCACATTATCAAAAGCATCATCAAGCACTATTTTCCCTTTGGCTGCTGACCTGAAGTCGGTGCAGGACACTTCTTCATACTGCAGCTTGCCCGATCCTATTGGAATAAGCCAGTACGCCTTCGCTTGGGTTTGTGTTTCCTTGCCCCCGATGCGTACTACTGATCCAATGTAAAACAGTATGGCAGCAACATGAGACCAGGTTCCACCTAAAAAAATATATATATCATTAATGATTCTATATAACTATATGTCACATAGTTACAAAGAACAGGCATTGAAAGAGAGCTACAACTTCCTCCCCACTGTTCTGTAACTTACTAAAAGCCCTCTTCTTCTCTCTGATTTCCCTACCTATCTCCTGAGTCCACCACAATCGTTTCCTACTTCCTTTCCTAATAGCCATGTCTGGTATGCACTGTGCTACTATTTCCTTCAATATCATCATCATCATCATTTCATCGACACCTGCTAACTGCTCCTTGGAGCTCCCACAAGGGGATGGCCACGGCAGAAGAGTTTCCAACTTTCCCTATCCAGACACTCCTTCCTTGCCTGCTCAAAGTTTCTCAAAGGTCTTTCCCCCCTCTCCCTGCCATACTCCTGCACCCTATCTCTCCATTTCACTGGAGGTCGTCCTCTAGCATTCCCTCCCTCTCCATTTCACTGGACGTCGTCCTCTAGCATTCCCTCCCTCTTATCTCACTCACATTCACCCTTCTGGTCGTCTTACTCTCCTCCATTCGCTCCATGTGGCCAAACCACTTTAAAGTCTGTCGCTTCACTTCTTCCATCACGCCACACTTCTTCCCTTCACCTCCGTGACACATTCCAAAACTTTCATTACTCATTCCATCCATTCTACTCACACCACAAGCACTCCTCAAATAACTCATTTCCACTGCCTGCACTCTAGACCTCTGACTTTCATTCCAGGCCTACCTTTCACTTGCATATGTGAGGGTTGGTACTATTATTGTATTCCTCAAATCCCTCTTTACCTCCATGCTCACACTTCTGCCATTCATGATTCGTCCCTAAGACCCTACCACCCTTCTTCCTTGCAATGCCCTTTCTCCTATCTCTCCCTCTGTACCACCATACTTACACATAACTAATCCAAGGCACTTAAACGCATTGACCTCCTCCATTTCTTCCCCATTCAAAATTATTTTGCATTCTTTTTCACATTCAATTCCTACTTTATATGGGCATACAAAATCTACAACCTCACTCCTACTTCGCTCACAAACCATCACTTTACTTTTGTTGACATTTACTTTCAGCTTTCTCCTTTTACAGACACTATCAAAAACACGGACCAAATTTTGTAAGTCACTTTCATTTTCTGCAATGAGCGCTGTGTCATCAGCAAACAGTATTGAATTCAGTACCCACTTCATTCCCTCAGCGAACATTTTTACTCCAACTTACCCAACTTTGCCCTCCATTTCTCTAATAACACCATCCATATAAATATTGAACAACCATGGTGACATGACACATCCCTGCCTTAGAAGAAGTAAATAGGGGGTGTTCTAGGGAGACAGTTATTTTAGGTGATTTCAATCTTAGTTCCTTCAATATTCCCTTGAATATATCCCACATCTCCTGCGCTGTCTTATCTCTTAAAATTTCCTTCCAGTTCACAACTCCTAATAACTGTCGTAGCCCCTCATAACCCTTGTTCTATTTATCGTCCTAACATTACTAATAGCAATATTAAATCTAATGATGTGGTGGTCGCTATTTCTTAACGTCTCTCCTACCTCAACATCCTTCACACAATGCTCGATATTCGTTAATATTCGATCCAATATCTTTGTCCCCCTAGTAAGTTTGTCTACCACCTGCGTTAAATAATTATCCTGAAAATTTTCAACAAACTAGTTTCCACGAACGTCTCCTACCATTGTCTCCCAGTTTACTGAACTAAGATTGAAATCTCCTAAAATAACTGTCTCCCTAGAACATCCCCTATTTACCTCATCTACCGTAAGTTCGTCAACTTCAGGTGCCTGACTTGGTGGCCTATAGAATCCACCTATTCTTACTGTCCTATTTTTATTTGCACTGACATCCACCCAAAATGACACTATTTTATCATTTAAATTTGTCACAAATCTGACTGGAGGGGAATGTATTTCTCACATAAATAACTACCCTCCCTCCCATCCTAACGCTCTCTGATTTAAATGCATAGTGTACCCATCTACCTCATACTCCTTCCTGCTCTCCTTTAACTTCTCATTTACCCATGCCTCTGTAATACATACCGTACTATATCCAAATTTTCCTCAACTATATAACTAAATAACTCATCCTTCTTGTTTCTGAGACTTCAAGCATTAGCATACAAATATTTCAAGCCTACATTCCTAGGCGTCCTATCTCTCCTATTTAATTTCCTAATTTTATCCTCTCCTGCTGGCACGTGAATACCTTTTCTAACCTTTATTCTCTCATTGCTATTCATATCCTGTCTAAGGCTACCACCCTTGATGCAATTTGTGCTCAGGATCTCCTCTGACACTTGTTCCCTTACCATTCTTACATTATTAATTTCTTTCCAATATTGCTTTTTATATTCCCCAACATTCTGAGGTCATTTCTCCTCCCATCTCTCATCACCAATTACACTCAGGTTTCTTTTGTGAATAATGTTGCTTATCTCACATTTTTTTCATGCCAGTAATATCCACATTCCACACATTCACAAAGATAAGTAAGAATACCAACAGTTGGTAGAGAAAAATATATCCATGGAACTTTACCTTGCCCAGCTTTGCAGTCACAATGCGCTGTCAATATTCGTCCATCCTTGGCTGCAATGATCCAACAATGTGTTGCTGTAGCCCCAAGAGACTGAGAGTGGAGTACTTGCAATACACATTTTCTTTCATGAGGAAATAGTGTCTTCAAATTTTATGTAAATAATGTAACCAATTATATATATGTTTAATTAATATTATGGCTACAGCATATGCAGAAAAAAAAAAAAACCTAACCTAACCAATCTAACTTAACCTAATCTTTAAAAATCGCTGTCAGCATTATAAATAATTTGCGGTGGGTACATAACGGGTTCAAGTTACTCTGAATGAGAAGCTCTATCTGATAAAAAGGGTTAGAAAAGCCATGTTGAGACTGGTGAAAGATTGATGTAATGCCGTTTATTTTTCTGTGGAAATCCCTAAATATATATACGTACGTATAATTCAAGTTTTGGTGATTGTGGAGATTGACTCCGCGCCTCCAAAATACAATATTATGCCTCCATATTATAGTTTAGGGATGGAATACATGTCCCTCAACCTTAACATGAAGGCCCAAGTACTTAAAAGTAAAGAAAAAGGCCTAATCCCCCTCCCTTAACCATCTTTGGGGAACCGTGGGAAATCGCAGGTTTTGGGTGAGTGAGCATATTTAATAATAATAATAATAATAATAATAATAATAATAATAATAGCAAATAATTATAATGATACTACTACCACTACTACTACTACTACTACTAATACTAATACTAATACTAATAATAATAATAATAATAATAATAATAATGATATTTTATTTCGTCTATATATATATATATATATATATATATATATATATATATATATATATATATATATATATATATATATATATATATATATATATATATAAAACAGGACAAGAGAAACCAGCGAGATTGACTACTCCAACCGAACTTTAACCTAACCTTTAACAGGGGTGTGTGGCCCCATCGACCCCCTCCTAACCACAGGGCGACCCCCCACCACCACCACCACACACACACACACACCCACACACACACACACACACATGTATGATGCACTGGTAAAACTAGAGAAGTACAACAGTATGTGAAACCTTGGAAAGGTTATTACTGTATTCTCGTGGGGGCAGTATTAGAGGCGCGTAGTGAATCTCCATATTTACCTAAGTTTTCCTTGCTTAAGCGTGTCATCACATTATTGAAATTTCAAAATTAAACTTCGTAAAAGATTGCACAGAAGATAACTATTGGTTGTAAAAACATCAAATACTGAGTAAAAATAAACTTGAACTTGTCTTTAACACAAGTCTGAGTTCCATGGTACATTTTTACCCCTAATCATAGTTATATGCAACTCTCTCTCTCTCTCTGTGTGTGTGTTTGTTTGTGAGTGTGTGTGTGTGTGTGTGTGTGTGTGTGTGTGTGTGTGAAAAGTGGGGGTGTACTCTCATTCGGGGAGTGTGGTGCACGACAACGCATACTACTACTACTACTACTACTGCTGCTACTACTACTACTACTACTACTACTACTACTAATAATAATACACACACACAATAACAATAATAATAATAATATATTATCCTCTTTAAAAAAAAAACGAACCAGACACTTTACCCCTTGGGTGGTGTAGAAATAAGGTCAAAGTGTAATAATAATAAAATAATAATAATAATAGTAATAATAATAATAATAATAATAATAATAATAATAATAATAATACACATAATATCATCACATTATCGTCACACACACACATTACACACACATTTTAACACATAATAATAATAATAACACACATAATAATAATAATAATAATAATAATAATAGTAATAATATTTTTAATACGGTATTTCTATTGTTGTCATTATTGTTATTATTATTATCATTGTTATATTATTATTATTATTATTATTATTATTATTATTATTATCATAAGTATTTTTTTGTTATTAATATTACACTTAGACCTTATTTAAACACCACCCAGGGGGTAAAGAGTCATGTTTTTTTTTTTTTAAGAGGTTTCCCCAGGAGGCCTACTCCTCTAATTATCTCTTACGTTCAGAGCTACATAGTTATTCTGATTCCTCATCAGATGTTTGAATGATGACGAAAGAATCTACGAACTTATCAATCACGACATCTTTTCTTGCATCATATTCTTGTATTCTTTCAGTATGTGCAACAGCATTTTTCCAGTTCTCCTTTGTGATGATGTTAATTGCTTCATGTGTGAGTGGCTTCAAATCGGCGATCTTAAATTTGTTTCTCACTGACACATACCCTTTAACTTGAGCCCATATCAGTTTAATTTGGTTGTACTGACAGTGATATGGAGGAAGGCGCACAACCGTATGGCCATGCTCTGAGGCCATTTTCTCAATCACATAATTGTTGACATCTGCATCCGTGGTGTGCTGACTTACAAGTTGCATCAGCTCAGCCTTGAGGAATCCTTGTGAAACTTGTACTCCCTTCTCTTGCAGCCATTTCGTGATTGTAGCTTTATTGCTTGAAGATGTTGGGGGCTTGTTTATTCTCCTAGAGTGATAGGATGCATTATCCATCACAATAACTGAAGAAGGATGAATGTTGGGTAAAAGTTGCTGCTGAAACCACTTCTCAAAACTTTCGGCATTCATTTGACTGTGGTAATCACCGTCATTTTCTGCCATGAAGATAAGGGGAGCATCGGAAACAAATCCATCTTTTGTTCCAGCATGGAAAACAATCAAGCGGCCTCCTTTGCCTGTCGGTACTTTCACTTCCACAGCCTTCTCTGAATTGTTGTAAACCTAACATTTAGGAACGATGCAATTTTGATTAACCCAGGTTTCATCTATGTATACAATATTTTTATCACAACTCAAATGATTCATCATTTCTCTTAAAAACTTGCATCAGGCATATGCAATATCACTACGTTCCATTATAAACCTTCTTCCGTTGACCTTGGCATACTGAAATCCGATTTTCTTAAGAACTTTTCTGAATGTTTCTCGGCTGCCGGGGTAAGAAAGGCTTTCTTTAATTTCTTCATGCATTTTATCCAGTGTGGGAATATCTTTTCGCTCATAGAAGCTGAAAACAGTTATTCGTAGAACACCCTTATTGAAGTCGTCAAAAAAAACGGCAATGGGTGTTGTCCTTTGCCGTTTCTTGGAAGACTTAAATTTGGGCAACTCAATGCTTTTTTCATTACCTCTTCCTTCTTTGCAAATTTTTGATAATATCCTCAGACTCACTTTTGTTGCTGCAGCTGTTTGGGAAGTAACCTTTGATATTTCGATAACGACACCCTCATTCTCCTTCTCCTTCTGAAAATATTGGTTTACGTTATTTATAATTTATTTTGCTTGACTATGTAGCTGTATCTTTGGAGAAGCTTCCATTGTGGTAAGATGAGTCTCGAATCTTGAATGTTCGAGTTAAAGATCACCGCAGACGAGGAGACGAGGAGATGCCAGCCTATTCCTTGCTCTCGACAGTGACAAAATGACTGACATGAAATGATCCTACCAGCGCCTCAGACAGATCGCTAAGACGTTAATTACCTGCAGCTATTTTAATGTTCTTAGCGACCACTCCTTCCCCACTCCCTGGCCATCCAAGCGGTACCTCACCCATTCACCTCCATGGACCTGATGAAGTGCCTTCTATTGTCCTTAAAAACTGTGCCTCCGTGCTGTCACCCTGCCTGGTCAAACTCTTTCGCCTCTGCCTGTCAACATCTACCTTTCCTTCCTGCTGGAAGTATGCCTTCATACAGCCTGTGCCTAAGAAGGGTGACCGCTCCAATCCCTCAAACTGCCGTCCTATAGCTTTACTATCTTGTCTATCTAAAGCTTTTGAATCAATCCTTAACCGGAAGATTCAAAAGCACCTTTCCACTTCTGACTTTCTATCTGATCGCCAGTATGGGTTCCGCAAGGGGCGTTCTACTGGTGATCTCCTTGCCTTCCTAAGTGACTCTTGGTCATCCTCTCTTAGCCGTTTCGGTGAAACTTTTGCTATTGCGCTGGCCATATCAAAAGCTTTTGATAGGGTCTGGCACAAATCTTTGCTTTCAAAACTACCCTCCTACGGTTTCTATCCTTCTCTCTGTACCCCTATCTCCAGTTTCCTTTCTGACCGTTCTATTTCTGCTGTGGTAGACGGTCACTGTTCTTCCCCTAAACCTATTAACAGTGGTGTCCCACAGGGTTCTGTCCTATCCCCCTCTCTCTTTATGTTGTTCATTGATGATCTTCTTTCCAAAACGAACTGTCCTATCCATTCTTACGTCGATGAATCCACTCTGCATTACTCAACTTCTTTTCATAGAAGATCCACAATACAGGAACTTAACGATTCAAGACTGGAGGCAACAGAACGCTTAGCGTCTGACCTTACTATTATTTCCGATTGGGGCAAGAGGAACCTGGTATCCTTCAACGCCTCAAAAACACAGTTTCTCCACCTATTCACTCGACACAATCTTCCAAACAACTACCCCTTATTCTTTGGCAACACTCAGCTATCACCTTCTTCAACACTAAACATCCTCGGTCTATCCTTAACTCAAAATCTCAACTGGAAACTTCATATATCATCTCTTACTAAATCAGCTTCCTCTAGGCTGGGCGTTCTGTACCGTCTCCGCCAGTTCTTCTCCCCCGCACAGTTGCTATCCATTTACAGGGGCCTTGTCCGCCCTCGTATGGAGTATGCATCTCATGTGACGGGGGGGTCCACTCACAGCTCTCCTTGACAGAGTGGAGTCAAAGGCTCTTCGTCTCATCAGCTCTCCTCCTCCTACTGATAGTCTTCTACCTCTCAAATTCCGCCGCCATGTTGCCTCTCTTTCTATTTTCTATCGATATTTTCATGCTGACTGCTCTTCTGAACTTGCTAACTGCATTCCTCCCCTAATCCCGCGGCCCCGCTGCACACGACTTTCTACTCATTATCATCCCTATACTGCCCAAACCCCTTATGCAAGAGTCAACCAGCATTTTCACTCTTTCATCCCTCACGCTGGTAAACTCTGGAACAATCTTCCTTCATCTGTATTTCCTCTTGCCTACGGCTTGAACTCTTTCAAGAGGAGGGTGTCAGGACGCCTCTCCTCCCGAAGTTGACCTCTCTTTTTGGACACTCCTTTGACCTCTGTTCGGGAGCGGTGAGTAGCGGTCTTTTTTTTTGTTTGAGCCCTTGAACAATTTCCTTAGATGTAAAAAATAAATGACTCACAGCATCAGAATTTGCTTGACGCTCCTGGCATTCCATATATAGGTACAGTCTCCATATTTTATCATAATTATGCCATATGTTTGACATTGTATGGCAGATGGCAGACACACACCAAAAAAGGGCAAAAATGCCATAATTAAAGCAGGCAGATCAACAGCGGTGTGTTGTATTGAGAGGAGCATGACACGGACTTGAGCTGGCAACGCCGCGGAGGCAACTCTGCCTAGTGTTGTTCAAATTTCTTTGTATTCACTCACAGATAGAGTATCAATCATAAAAAAAACATATTTGTTTTTATACGAGAGAGAGAGAGAGAGAGAGAGAGAGAGAGAGAGAGAGAGAGAGAGAAAGAGAGAGGTGTGAGAGGCACGGTACGCGAGGTCAGCGGGTCGTCTAAGTCAGAGCCGCCACTTAAGGTTTGCCGGACTATAGTTGCAGATGTCTGGATAGGTGATTTTGGGGTACGACTCCACAGTTGGGCATATCTGTTCTTTTCCAGCCGTATATGTATCTAAATTTACACCGGTATTTTAAAGTTTCTTCGCATAATAGGTCCTGTCTAGCGCAGGGAATGAAAAATAATAGCTGGAGTACTCCACTGCAGCGATCCCCCAACGTGCCAAGGTCTCCCAAACACTCACTGGTCCCCCAGCCGCCACACGTGGCACCTGTGTTTACATCGTGACGTCATGAAAACGTCACGAGGTCACGTGAGTGAAAATACTCTATTGGATGGGCAGCCACCTACAGCAAATTTATTAGGCATCCTGGTCCACATTTACGCTGTGCACCCGACCCCGTCTCGTTGCAGATTGACTCGGTTTCACGCAACGGGCCCCGCCTTTGACGGCAGCGTGACGTCATGCGCGAGCCCGACGAGATTTTCGCGGGAAATGACCAGACTTGTTATAATTAAATTTTGGGCGCAGCCTCTTGCTACTCCATGGCTCGGCCAGAAGTTGCCAGACGTTGCATTTATCCTCTGTAAGGAGGTTCATCAGTGCCTGATGCTCTTCCTATGTTATAGTTCACAAGTATTCTGGCGTTGTGTAAGGCTGTATTTTGTTAGTTAACGACCCATCCATCCTATGTCTTGTGCCAGAAGCTGTGTGTGTGTGTGTGTGTGTGTGTGTGTGTGTGTGTGTGTGTGTGTGTGTGTGTTTCCCATGCAATGTCCCTTTTCTCGGTGTCGTCGCTTTCGTGATAAAACACATATACGTGCGTATTTTTCTTCTCAGTTTGCATGTTAATGAGGAATGCTTTTATATACGTTGGTGCGCCACGTTTTGTAGACATGAATTAGAGTATTAACATATTTTTCGTCAGATTACGTAATTTTGACATTGTAATTTAGTGCGGCAAGCTAATTTCGCCTCATCTTGAGAGCACCCAGTGTGTATAATCTCATTTTGCTATGTGTTTTGTTTGTATTTATATGTTACCGTCTGTCATAAGGTGAGAAAAGAAGGAAGGAAGAAAGGTAAATGTAAGAGTGAGGAACGTACTCGATTTTCTTTTTTCATGTTATTTTTTGTCCATTAATGTTTCTTTGACCTTTTGATATTTAATTTGAAAGTCTCCTTTACCCTTAGGCAAACTTCGTTCTACAATACTTTAGTGGAAGTGTCCACGCCTTGGCTTACCCGGGCACACCGTGTGACCAGCCAGCTCATTAAGGTGGATGTGTGAATGGATAGGCTTGCAACCTTTGCTCCTGGGCCCGTTCTTATGAAGAATATGTTTCGCTTATGTGAGGCATAAATCAAGAAAATGGCGAACACCGAGACGTAAGGGAAGCATAACCCTTAGGTTTCAACTAAGCAGAACCTAAACTGACTCGCCAGCTATGCACGGGGTGGAGGTAACATTGCATTCCTTAGGTCGACCTAAGCGAAGCATAACAGTCAAGATGGCGGGGGTAGCGAGTGCGCGTCTGAGGACTTTTCGGGCACGAAGAGACGTCCTTGATGTACCAATATATATATATATATATATATATATATATATATATATATATATATATATATATATATATATATATATATATATATATATATATATATATATATATATATATATATATATATATATATATATATATATATATATATATATATATATATATATATATATATATATATATATATATATATATATATATATATATATATATATATATATATATATATATATATATATATATATATATATATATATATATATATATATATATATATATATATATATATAACAACATAAGAACATAGGAATCTGCAAGAGGCCGGTAGACCTGTACGAGGCAGCTTCTCTGGACCTAAGCTCCCGTGTAGCTCTCGCATATCTAACCCCACCTAATATCGCTGTCCATGAATTTATCTAATCTATTTTTGAATGTGACAATTGTATTGGCACTCACCACATGACTGCTAAGCCTATTCCACTCATCCACCACCCTGTTTGTAAACCAATTCTTGCCTATGTCCCTGTTGAATCTGAATTTATCCAGTGGAAACCCATTACTTCGTGTCCTACCCGGTTTTTTTACCAATAAAACCTTATGAATGTCTCCCTTATTAAAGCCCTTCACCCATTTATAAACCTCGATCATGTCTCCACGCACCCTTCGCCTTTCTAGATAATGCAAGTTTAACTGTTTGAGTCTTTCCTCGTATAGCAAGTTTCTCAAACCCTGAATCATCTTAGTCATCCTCCTCTGCACCGATTCTAACATTTTCATATCCATTCTATAGTAAGCTGACCAGAACTGAACCGCATAGACAAGATGAGGTCTACCTAATGCTAAATATAGTTTGAGGAAGACTTCAGGGCTTCTGTTGCTTACGCTTCTTGAAATAAATCCCAGTACCCTATTTGCTCGATTTCTAGCTTGAATGCATTGTGCCCTTGGACGGAGATCAGAGCTTACTAAGACACCTAAATCCCTCTCGCACCCAGACCTGTTTATGAGAGTGTCATTTAAGCAATAGTTATGTGAGGGGTTGTTCCTACCTACACTCAGAATACTGCACTTCCCTACATTGAACTCCATCTGCCATTTATCTGCCCAGTCATACAATCTGTTTAGTTCACCCTGGAGAATACTAGCGTCCTTATCCGACTCAATTACTCTACTGATCTCGGTATCATCTGCAAACTTACTGACATCACTACTAATTCCTGTATCCGAGTCATTGATATAAATAATAAACAAAAGTGGACCTAATACCGAACCTTGTGGGACCCCACTCGTAACACATCCCCAGTCAGATATGTTACCATTGATTTGCATTCTTTGCTTCCTATTGCTAAGCCACGCCTTGACGTAGTTCAAAAGTTTACCCTCTACTCCGTGAGCCTGTAATTTAAGCAACAGTCGTTGGTGAGGAACTTTGTCAAACGCTTTACTAAAATCAAGATGGATTACATCATAATTTTCATCTCTGTCTACCGCCTCAAATACTTTATTGTAGAAGGACAAGAGATTGGTGAGGCATGACCTACCTTTCTGGAACCCATGCTGCGAGTCGTCAATTAGGCTATGTTTCTCAGATGCTCCCGAATGTTCCTGGCTATTATGAACTCCAGCATCTTGTCTATAACCGATGTTAAGCTAATTGGGCGATAGTTTGAAGCAACTGACCTGTCCTTCTTTTTGAAAATCGGCGTCACATTAGCTACTTTCCATAGGTTCGGCACATAGCCAGTATTTACCGACGTCTTAAAGATGTCGGTTAGTGGGTCACTGAGTACATCATTTAATTCCTTTAATACCCTCAGAAATATCCCGTCAGGACCTGGCTACTTGTTCTTCTTAAGCTTATCTATCTCATCCTGAACTACTCGCCTGGTAATGATTATATCCCTCAATTTATCGCCATTCCCGCCCTCGTACACCTGAACCCTTTCCGGAATAGTCGTTCGATCCTCTTGTGTGAATACTGAAAGCAAGTAGTCGTTCAGCAATGTGCTCATATTTTCGTAATTTTCCACTAGCTCCCCTGTGTTTGTTTTCAGCGGTCCAATTTTCTCCCTTGTTTTTGTTCTATGCATCTGAAAGAAGCCCTTAGGATTACTTTTCGCCTCATTTGCTACTTTGATCTCATAATTTCTTTTTGCTATCCTGGTGTCTGTCTTCACCAATCTCGATAGTTCGACATACCGGCCCCTGAGATGTGTTTCACCATATATATATATATATATATATATATATATATATATATATATATATATATATATATATATATATATATATGTATATATATATATATATATGTATATATATATATATATATATATATATATATATATATATATATATATATATATATATATATATATGTATAGATAGAGAGAGAGAGAGAGAGAGAGAGAGAGAGAGAGAGAGAGAGAGAGTGGCTACATCGGACGAGTCTTTAATAATAAATCGGAAAAAGTAATATTAAAACTGTATAATTCGTTGGTTCGACCCTTCTAGAGTACTGTGTACAGTTTTGGTCTCCCTACTACAGAAAAGACATAGAAAAGTTGGAACGGGTTCAACGAAGAGTGACAAAGATGATTCCTAGGTTGAGAAATTTATCATATGAACAAAGACTTAAAGAAGTAAATTTATTCAGTCTATCAAAACGAAGAATGCGAGGCGATGTAATAGAAGTGTTTAAAATGTTTAAAGGATTCAGTGATATTAATGCGGAAGATTACTTCACAATTGATCGATCAAATAGAACAAGAAGAAATCACAATTTGAAGATAAGTGGTAAAAGATTATCGTCGCACGAAGCTAAACACTTCTTCTTTAATCGAGTTGTTAATGTTTGGAACTCTCTTCCCTGTGATATCGTTGATAGTACAACAGTTACGGCCTTCAAGAATAGATTAGACAAGTATTTTGAATCCAACCAGCAACTAAGATATTACTCATTGTCGTAATAACGTCAAGTTCTTTCGAATGCTGGTTTCCTTGTCCGTTTTAATCGCCCGGTTAGTGGTAGCAGTAATGGTAGTTCTTTCCTCTTTCCTACATAATTCCCATGCAGTTTTTCCATGCTGCATGGTTCTTTTTCCTTTCCTGCCAGCTTTGGCTGGAGGGATGAGGGGGTGGGGAGGAGCCTTCGCCTTTGCTGTCCTTCATCTTCCACCTTTGATTAGATAGTTAGTGTAGCTTGTCACAAACAGCCTCGTAAGGACCAGCAGGTCTGCTGTTGTTTGTTCTTCCTTTGTGTTCCTTTGTGAGCAGAGGCAGCGAGGAACCCCGGGGAGCCAGCCGTAGAATGGCAGCCCCGCGCGGACACCCACAGAGTGGAACGCCAGCACTCCTCGGGCGAGCAGCCGGGTTGACCTTCTGCGGCGGCGAGGTGGATCCGCGTGGTCATCCTCGCTTTGGGCCACCCCTCCGCAGTCCAGTCGACTGGTCGGCTGCTCGCACGTGTACCGCTACGGGCTGCTTCTGGGCGCCTGCCCGGAGGGCCCGTGCCTCCGTCGCTGCTCGCCGGCTGTTACCCGTGGCTGTGGCGGCGGCGGAGGCGTCCCTACCCCCGCCGGGACTTAAATTGCCCGCCCCCCCTTACAGGGCCGCCTTTGCGCAAAGGCCCTATCCCCCTATTTAGGGGGTGAATCTTTAACGAACGGACACCCACAGTCAATGGAACGCCAGCACTCCTCGGGCGAGCAGCCGGGTGTCCTTTCTGCGGCGTCGAGGTGGACCCGCGTGGTCATCCTCGCTTTGGGCCACTCCTCCGCAGTCAAGTCGACTGGTCGGCTGCTCGCACGTGTACCGCTACGGGCTGCTTCTGGGCGCCTGCCCGGAGGGCCCGTGCCTCCGTCGCTGCTCGCCGGCTATTACCCGTGGCTGTGGCGGCGGCGGAGGCGTCCCCACCCCCGCTGGGACTTAAATTGCCCGCCCCCCCTTACAGGGCCGCCTTTGAGCCAAGGCCCTGTCCCCCTATTTAGAGGGTAAATCTTTTACGATACGATACGACACCCACAGTGGAACGCCAGCACTCGTCGAGCGAGCAACTCTCCTGGGCCCGAATTCACAAACATACTCAATAACTACGAACTAACATAACTACGCACTATTGATTTAGCTACTGACGTTAGCGTCAGATTCACAAAGCAAACTTTAGATGGTAGTTAGAGGCGTGCTAAGTCAGCGAGGCCGCTGATTGGATAAGCGTCATCGATGACGTCATCTGACTCACGGCGAATCACAGGTCCCGCAACGGTATCAGCTGTGTTTACATAGGTAAGTGCCGAAGATACTTAATAATGTCAAATTGCAGAAACAGGCTGCTGAACACTACAACAGTAAACCCAGATGACCATAACAAGGCGTTACAGTAGAAGGGAAAAGTTATCAAGGCTCAGACTACACGGTCAAGGGGAGTAGAATGATAAGTCGCTATCCATCCCTCTCTCCCTCTCAGCCCTTCACTGTCGCCTCACACTCCGTCATTCACCAGCAGCTACTAGCCTTGGCGGAAGAGGTGGAGAGGAGGGAAAACATCATTTATGAGGAGCATGATGATGTGGTGACAGCAAGCAAGAGGCAGGCGTGGGAGGAACGGTGTCCACTGGAGCGTGGATGAACTTCTACGAAAGTTCAGCCTGAAGCTGCCTGAAGTCCCAGCAGGGCGAAAAACAAAACTGGCTGCGTAAATGAAGCCTATTCAAGACACAGGTTAGTCAAATAAATGTTGTGAGCACATGGGTGGAAGTTAGAGATCTAAACTACGAAAACAAGAATTATCAGTAAAAGGGGCGATGTTATCGGCGGTCGAGGGGGAAAGGTGATAGGGATGGACAATGTTTTTCCCTCTCCACACTCAGTATCCCCTTGTATTTTGTCGCCACTACAATGTCCTCTCCCCCAAGAAAAAATCAAAGGCGGCCTCGTTTCACTGAGGCTGAAATCTTAGCCCTGGTGGAGGAGGTGGAGAGGAGGGAACACGTCATACTGGGCAAGCATGATATGAGGGCTGGGGTGACAGAGTCAACCAAGAGGTATGCTTGGGAGGAAGTGTGTGATTGTGTAAATGCTGTGCCCCACGTTAAAAGAAGTGTTAAAGAACTTAAGAGAAAGTTCAGAGTCATGAAAGCTCAAGTGAAGAGTAAATCTGCAGCAGAAATGAAGGATATGGGTGCCACAGGTTAGTCATATATTATTGGTGCTCACATTCCTCAATAATCATTAGGGTACAGTGTGCTAAAAAGACTTGTTATACCCCAAAGATTATGAGTAAAGCCACAAGGAGTGGTACTAGGTGCTTATCAAGGAGGGTACCTCCCTCAGCAGGATGTTATGTTATATTTGTTTAGGTTAAATGAGGCAGCAGTGATTGGTTAGTGAATTTAATGGCAAAAAATGATTTTCAGCACGTCAAGAAATTCCTGCTGATGATTAGTTGTGTTCTGGCACAGTGTTCAAATAAAACAATTCCTAAAGCATAATACAATAATTTGAAACAACTTCGCATTTCCCTATAGGTGGTGGACCTCCTGCTACTGTGGAGTACATCGAGGCTGAGCCAGTACTTCTGTGCATGCAGGCACCCATTGCGGCAACAGGGGCACCCTGTCCTGACAGTGAGGGCCAGCCTTTACGTAAGTACCTCTTCTAAGATAGCAAATAATAAGCCCTACTTCTATTGGTATTATTCTACTTTCCTCCCTGTCTCACAGCGGTACTTTTCACACTTCTCATCGGTTAGATCTCATTATTCTACACATCTTGAACCCCATTTATGTGCACCGCAAACTGCTAGAATCGCCGCTAGCGATTTTTAAAAAGTTAGTGGGTTTTTTGCGTTTTTTTTGGTATCACTGGGAGATTGGGATACTTTGTTCCCCGTCTCTTTTCACACTTCTCATCAGTTAGATGTCGTCATTCTATGCATTTTGAATCCCATATATACGCACCGCAGACTGCCAGAAACGCAGATAGCGATTTTTGAAAAGTTGGATAATATTGACAAAAGCTTCATGCAAAGCACGACGAAGTACACCCATATGCGGCGGGGGTCCAGCCGGTGTTGGGATAAATACCTCCTCACAGAAATAAGTCACATATATGGGGGTCGGGTCGAGGGGAGCGAGCCCCCCCCTCCCCTGTTAGCTGTCAGGTCGTGAAGTTCGGTTGTAGTTGTTTAAATCTGCTCCCCTCCATTCTCCTAGGCGGCCGCAAAAAAACTCACAACTTTTCAGAAATTGATAGCGGCTTTTCTAGCATTTTGCGGCGCACATAAATGGGGTTCAAAATAAGTAGAATAATGAGATCTAGCCGATGAGAAGTGTAGGAAAGTAGAACTTTACCCTTATATTTTGGTAAAACTTCTGAGAAAAATAAAAAAAAAAAAAAAAAAAATATATATATATATATATATATATATATATATATATATATATATATATATATATATATATATATATATATATATATATATATATATATATAGGCGGTGGTTGAGTGGTGAGCGTGCGGTGGCCGCATTCATCATGCCATGGACAACGTCGATTCGAATCCCCACGCTACCACCTGGGATTTTTCAGTCACCGCCGAGTGGCCTAAGACTACCCACATGTTGTCCTGTTATGTGTGTGTGTGTGTGTTAGCAGGAAACTGATTCATATTTTTTGGACAAATAAGCAATTTTCCCATTCCTATTTCCCTAATTGTATATAAATGTTGAGATTAATAAGTTTAAAGCAAAAGTCAACACTCACATGATAATGCATTGGATAGGCAGTGATTTCGTCCTCACTTTTCATTATTATTCTTCTTACTGCTTACTGTCTCCATGCCTTTTCCATTTGTTTTCCCAGGTGCTATGGCATAGTTCTCATTATTATTATTATTATTATTATTATTATTATTATTATTATTATTATTATTATTATTATTTTCAGGTGCCTTTGCTAGACCTTCCTCATCTACAAATGTTGTTGATGATGACCTGTTTCCCTCGATGAGTACGACACTAATCGAGGTGTCAGAGGAGGTTAGAACACCTCTGGGTTCACCTCAAGAGAGTGGCCTCACAAGGTCAGTTGGTTGAGAACCTCGGCGTAGCTTCATATTACTCCTTACCAGTTCATATTTGTGTAAATATATACATTATATGTGCCTTTTAATCAGCAGATGCATTTATTTTCACTTTTTCTAATATATGTCCTTTAGAAAAAAGTCTTATAATCCAAGTGTTGTGAAACAATGACATTTTCCTTGATTTCTTTCAATAGTGAACCAACAGAAGTGCCCCCATCATCGGCCTCATCCAGTGTCCGACGACCCAGTGCCCTTAAACCCCAAAGGTAAACTTCCCTTCCTGCCAGTAGAAGTGGTAGTAGACCAGCAACTCCCACAGCAGCAGGTACCTACTCATTCTTTATATACCATTTTTTTTTTCAATAGAAATAGAAAGTCATTACTTTCAAACATATCCTACAAGCTGAAGTGTAATTCAAACATCAGGCAAATACTGTAGTTATTTACCTAGCTGTCAAATAACTGCCTACTTAGTTGTTCACCAAGCCTTCCTCATCTGCAGATAGTAAACTCCAGTGATTTTGCATAGCTTCTTAAATATTGAATGCCATTCCTGTTCAATCGTAATTGCTTCTGCTGGAATACTAAATGGCATTACTATTCATCAGAACATGCTCGTCAAATAGCAGATGTATCCTAATGAATTGCATATTCATCAGGTCACGAGTTACAACTGGTTCCTGAGTTCCTTACTACCCAAAAGGAAATTCGAGGTCTGCTGAAGGACCTGGTGGAGGAACAACGGACGAATGGAAACCATCTACGGGATATCGTCCGAACTGGGGGAATTTAGGCAACCATGTACAGGATATTGGCCAAAGTCTATATAGGGCACTATATATATATATATATATATATATATATATATATATATATATATATATATATATATATATATATATATATATATATATATATATATATATATATATATATATATATATATATATATATATATATATATATATATATATATATATATATATATATATATTATATATATATATATATATATATATATATATTTTTTTTTTTTTTTTACATAGTTCAAGGCACACAAAAAGCAAACATTAAAAAAAAAAGCCTGCTACTCACTGCTCCTAAAAAGAATCCAAAGAGGTGGCCGAAAGATAGGTCAGTTTTGGGAGGAGAGGTGTCCTGATACCCTCCTCTTGAAAGAGTTTAAGTCGTAGGCAGGAGGAAATACAGATGAAGGAAGATTGTTCCAGAGTTTACCAGCGTGAGGGATGAAAGAGTGAAGATGCTGGTTAACTCTTGCATAAGGGGTTTGGACAGTATAGGGATGAGCATGAGTAGAAAGTCGAGTGCAGCGGGGGCCATGGGAGGGGGGGAGGTATGCAGTTAGCAAGTTCAGAAGAGCAGTCAGCGTGGAAACATAGATAGAAGATAGAAAGAGAGGCAACATTGCGGCGGAATATAAGAGGTAGAAGATTATCAGTAAGAGGAGGAGAGCTGATGAGACGAAGAGCCTTAGCCTCCACTCTGTCCAGAAGAGCTGTGTGTGGGAGCCCCCACACATGAGATGCATACTCCATACGAGGGCGGACAAGGCCCTGTATATGGACAGCAACTGTGCAGGGGAGAAGAACTGGCGGAGACGGTACAAAACGCCCAGCCTCGAGGAAGCTGATTTAGTAAGAGATGAGATATGAAGTTTCCAGTTGAGATTTTGAGTTGGATAGACCGAGAATGTTTAGTGTTGAGGAAGGTGATAGCTGGGTGTTGTCAAGAATAGGGATAGTTGTTTGGAAGATTGTGTATATATATAGAACTGCTTGAGGTTATATATATATATATATATATATATATATATATATATATATATATATATATATATATATATATATATATATATATATATATATATATATATATATATATATATATATATATATATATATATATATATATATATATATATATATATATATATATATATATATATATATATATATATATATATATATATATATATATATATATATATATATATATATATATATATATATATATATATATATATATATATATATATATATATATATATATATATATATATATATATATATATATATATATATATATAGTGAATTAAATTTATTCAATCATTATGAAAATTATGAATAATTAAGTAAAGATTGTTCAATGAATGGTATTTATTCCAGAAGTACACCCATCTCACTGTGCTGCATTTTTATGCTTTATTAAGTACTTTGTGCACACACACAGCACACTTTGTATTGTTTTCTTCCACATTTCACTCACTCGTGATAATAACTTCGTATTTTTTTTTAAACCAGGGAGGGGAATAAGCATTTGAAGCCATTTATTACATTTTCGGCTGAGCTGCAGTCCACTTGGGTTATAGCTTTTACTTGGTTAGGTTAAATCTAACCACTAAATTTAACCAAATCTACTGCTGTTTCCCACATCCAATACATGGTTCCTGTTAGCTTAGAATGGTAATAGTGAAGGAATCACTTTGAAAACAGTAAAATGGTTGGAGTTTGGGTGGCCTGCAGAGTGATAACCCGAGTATTAAAAAGGACTAATGAGAATGAACTTACCGCATACGTCGCCTATGACGTGCTGAAAGGAACCGCTGGCTAACAGTCTTAAGGTCACCTAAACCTGTGTGTGTGGCGGTATTGCATGTGACCTCCTTGCCCTCCTCCTTAGGGCAGGCTCAACCTCCTGGATGAGCTCAATCAAACAATGCCGGGGGAACCGGTAGTGGCTCACGAGCTCCCTGTCACTTAAGGAGAGAGGGTCAAGGCGATCGCGAAATCGCCTTTTTCTCCTCAGGGCACGATCATGCAGGGCGGCGTAGATGAACTCCATCGTGTAGCGGCGGGGCAACGGGAAGGAGTAGCTGGCGGTGGCTCGGCGAGGTGCTGTTTACTGTTTTAAAGGGTGTAAATCTCAAAGGAATAGCTTTTCTCTACTCTCAAAGGTATATTTCAAGTTGAAATAGTGAGATATAAAGCATTTATATGTAAATATGATAATACTGATAGCGTTACCGTCAGCTCCGAGGCAGTAGTTATTTAACAACAAATTTAGCGTCACACAGAGCCCGGTAAACGTTTGTAGATCCGCGCGGTAACCCGTGACGTCATCGATTAGTTGGTAGGTATGCAGCGCGAGCTTTGTGAATCTCGATGTTCTCAAAATTACGCACTAAGGGCCCAAAACTACGAACTAAGCCTTTGTGGATCCGGGCCCTTGCCTTTAAGCCAGCTTATAGACTGTTGAGTTGGTCGCTCGGCTCCGGCTACAGGTGCAAGATGCACCCGTGCCCCCCGACCGCTGGGCAGGGCCTCATGGCCTGACGCCCAGCAACTCTACCGGGCTCCTCCATAGCCCATCATGCCAACGTGCATGTAAAAATCAACAACAACAACAACAACAACAAGCGGACACCCAGTCATTCTCCTCTCACACCTCGAGATGGACACACTCACTCCCAACGCCACTGAAGAAGGGTCCAGGACCCGAAATCGCGATCTAGCTACGCAGATGATACCCTACGGGGATACCATCAACAAACTACCTAAAGAGAATAAAACACTCCTTAGACAAAAAGAGAACATCCTAAAGAAAATAATCAACGCTGAACTGACAATCACTTTTAATGAAACATGTTTACGAGAAAATCTCCTGCCCATTTATACTCTCTCTCTCTCTCTCTCTCTCTCTCGTATAAAAACAAATATGTTTTTTTTTTTTAATTGATTCTCTATCTGTGAGTGAATACAACGAAATTTGTACAACACTTGGCAGAGTTGCATCCGCGGCATTGTCAGCTCAAGTACATGTTATGCTTCTCTCAACCCAACACACCACAGATGATCTGCCTGCTTTAATTATGTAATTTTTGCTCTTTGTTGGTGTGTGTCTGCCATCTGCCATACAGTGTCAAACATAGGGCTTAATTATGATAAAATATGGAGACTGTATCTATATATGGAATGCCAGGAGCGTCAAGCAAATTCTGATGCTGTGAGTCATGCAGGTGAATGGGTGAGGTTCCGCTGGGGTGGCCAGGGAGTGGGGAAGGAGTGGTCGCTAAGAACATTAAAATAGCTGCAGGTAATTAACGTCTTAGCGATCTGTCTGAGGCGCTGGCGGGATCATTTCATGTCAGTCATTTTGTCACTTTCGAGAGCAAGGACTAGGCTGGCATCTCCTCGTCTCCTCGTCTGCGGTGATCTTTAACTCGAACATTCAAGATTCGAGACTCATCTTACCACAATGGAAGCTTCTCCAAAGATACAGTTACATAGTCAAGCAATAGAAATTATAAATAACGTAGGCAAAAATATCTTTATGATTCGTTTTGCTGGCGCTTGCAATATGAAGTTCTAGGTTTCTTTTATTGAGACGTATGATTATTTTTGTTTCGGCGTATTCTTTGGAATTCAATTTTATCTGTTTCATTATTTGTAATCAAGTATTTGCGACGCGCTCGATTTTTATTCTCAATTTGGCGTTTGAGTTGATTGATCCACCACTTAGACTTCCAGTTGGCTGTTGGTCGTCTTTTACGGAATGGTACGCATAAATTCACGGCTCTACTTAAAGTTTTTGTGAATGTTTCCCAAGCTTTATTTATATCTGACTCTGCAGAAATTTCGCTCCAGTCTCCATTCGTTTGTAATTTTTTTAGTTTGTCAAAATCCGCACGTCGGTAATCAGGTATTCTTTCTTCACTCGTTTTCATGTCCTCTTTGATTTTTATTTTAAACGAAATCATTCCATGATCGTTGTCCCTGAATTCTGTACCAACATTGAGATAATTAATTAGGCTTTCTTTAGTTGTGAGAACTAGAATGAGGATGTTATTTTTGCGAGTTGGCTTATGCACATGCTGATAAATTGCACATTCTAATAAGTTACTGTATAGATCGTGACCTGAGTGTATATTTAATGTGTCTCCTCAACTCTTTACTTGTAAGTTAAAGTCTCCCATAATTACAGCTTCAAATTGATTGCATATTTTAGAAATTTGTTCGAACAGTTTTCTGTTTATTTCCATTGCTTGGTTTGGAGATTTATAAACAATGCCAATAACTAATTTACTTAACGGTTTTTAATTTCTACGAAAATGGTGTCTATATTATTTATTCTTTCTACATTGATAACACGTGGATTTAAACCAGCACGAATATATAAGATGACGCCACCACTTTCTCTATTTTCTCTGCCGCAAAGAAAAATTGAATAGCCGGGTAAGTTAAATTCCGCAATATAATCTATGTTATTTGTATTCAACCATGACTCCGCGACGGCGATAATGTATAAGTTTTCCGTTGCAGCAAGTTCTTCCTGGTCTATGAATTTATTTCGAATGCTGCGGGCGTTTACGTAACACGCGTTTATATGGTCATGGTGGAATTGGTTGTTGGTCCTTTGATTGTTTACGTGGCGATCTCTGTCGGGGTTCGCTGTTTTTTGTTTTTGTTTTTGCTCTGAAAAGTGACACCTGCTCACTAAGGAGTCTTCCAAGTCTAGCCGCCCCGACGGGATTTAGGTGCACACCATCGCGTTCGTACAATTCATTTGCACCATAGAAATTATTCCAAAAGTTCACAAACTCGACATTTTCTTGAGCACATAATGACTTTAGTCGGTTGTTAGGGCTGAAGGCTTTACTGTAAAAGGCGTTACTTTCTCTCATCCGCGGGAGGATACCAGATATTATATTGTTTGTTTTTTTCATGAATTGTCGGATCAGTCTATGATACTTTTCCATTAATTCTTCTGAACGATTGGCCTTTACGTAGTTCGTTCCGACATGGATGACGATCAGTGAGTTTTGGTCTGAGCCGGTCATAAAATCGTCGCTCGTCGCAGTGATGCCATCTACACCTATACCGCGGACACACATACGCTTACGTTTCTTATATGAAGCACGACCGCAAAAATTCTGTTAACTGGCCTCTGATCATTGAATCGCCAATCAACCGGGTTTCGTGTTCCTCTTCAACTTTCTCCTTCAAAATATCAAATCAATTGAAGGTCGTGAGTTCCATTTTTTTCTTGGCGTACAAGGCCTGGCTCCATTCCTTATAGGAATGAAACCGTCATCAGGTGCTTCAGTACTCGGATTTCTCGTGACTTGGACATAGGTCGGTACGGTCAAGTTGGGCAAAGAAGGGGCAGTGTCGCTAGTCTGCGGCACAACTATGTTGGCTGCAACAAACTCCTTCAGGGATTCGTGTTGTTTTTCTAAAATGTCATATTTCATTTTCAAATCGTCATACTTACGGTCGCTAACACAAAAGCGACACGCAGAGGAGTTTCTAAAATACTTAGGAGCGAACTTCTCGCAACATACTTCGCAATCGCTCAGTTGGGACAGGCATTTTGAAAAGGCAATTTCTTAACTGACAATGAAAGCAAATAGAGCGCAGTTACTGTAAACTTAAGGGTGTCACCATGATACAATTTAAAAAAAGTTAAATGCATAGAAAAGATATACTGTGGTTTCCCAGAGCCCAGGAAGATAAAGGTATGGAGACCTCCGCAGGGCCATAAAAAAAGAAAAAAAGAAAATGACTATTATGAGTGATGAGCCTTCGGATTTGAAACTGGCAACCTTGTCAACCCGGTCGAATTTGTCCTTGAGCTTTGTCCCAAAAAAGACTGGGGCCGGCGTGGTTACTCATCACCCACACTGTGTAGAGAGAAAGGAGTCAGCCACCCAAGAGCATCACAACATGTATCCCCCCTCAAACACGAGCCTTGCGGACACTGGCCCAAGGCATTTGTCACCAGCTGTGCTCCGAGGACTTCCGCAGGAAAAAAAGAACACCGCCGCGAAGACTCCGAAGTGACTAGAACCTCCCGGGATAGTGAGAGAAACATCGGGGGAAGACTGAGACTAGAGGCTAGGTAGAATACCTGTAGAAAGGAAGGAAAGGAGGGGATGTGTCCTCAAAGTGTAAGGGAGGGTGACAACCCTTGGATAGACTACCCACAGGAAGGGAAAAAAAAAAGGTAATAGTCCGGAGAAAAAGAAAGAAGTCCCTTTTAATCGCCTTTTACGACACGCAGGGAATACGGTGGTGGAATTCTTTCACCTCCCAACCACAGGAGGAGAGAAGGAGGAGGAGGAGGAAGAGGAGGAGGAGGAGGAGGAGGAGGAGAAAGAAAAAGATGAAGAAGATTAACAAGAAGATACTCAAAAGGCATACTTATGAATGGGAATAAGTGAAAGTTGACGAAGGACATGAAGATGAGGATCGGAAGTAGAGGAAGCACATGAGGTTAAGTATGGGGAGAGAGATTTGAAGGACACGATGAAGCAAAAAAGAAAGAAATAGTTATGAGAGGAAAGAAATCACAGATGGATAAATAAAAACAAAGAGAATTAAAGTAGACAATGAAGAGAAGAAAAAATCGGAATTGAAATTAGAACAACCACAGAAGTATAACTATATGGAGTATGCATCACATGTGTGGGAGGACTCCACTCACACAGCTCTCTTGAACAGCGTAGAGACAAAGGCTCTTCGTCTCATCTACTCCCCTAATCATACTGACAGTCTTCTTCCTCTTAACTTCAATTCCGCCGCCATGTTGCCTCTCTTCTATCGATATTTCCATGCTAACTGCTCTTCTGAACATGCTAACTGCATGCCTCTGAACATGCTAACTGCATGCCTCCTCCCGCCTATGGCCCCGCTGCACTCGACTTTCTACTCTAGTTCATCCTTTCACTGTCCAAATCCCTTACGCAAGAGTTAACCAGCATCTTCACTCTTTCATGCCTTATACTGGTAAACTCAGGAACAGCCTTCCTTCGTCTGTATTTCCTCCTGCCTATGACTTGACCTCTTTCAAGAAGAGTGTATCAAGACACCTATCCACCCGAAATTGACCTCTCTTTTGGCCACTCTTTACTTTTGTCTGTGTGGGAGCGGCAAGTACCGAGCTATTTTCTTTCTACACTTTTTGTTGCCCTTGAGCTGTCTCCTTTGTTGTAAAAAAAAATAGAGAGAAGGGAGAAGGGATCACATCACACGTAGCGACAGGTGCAGGAGGGCTGACGCTGCTCCATTATTCACGTGGGCTTTCAAGGATGCGCTGCCACCACTTTGACAGGTTACTCCCCGCCCCACGACTGTTTGAGGACAGAGGCTGGACACGTGGCGGCAAAGGGAGGATGGCTGGTCGAAAGCTGGTGCATGGTGGTGGTGGTGGTAACGGTGTTTGTGGAGGGGTAGACTGGGCGGGTGGAAAGGTGAGGTGATGGGTGATTGGGTGTGCTGGGTAGGCAAGGCATGATCAGAACCTAGTGTCCCTGAGAGAGAGAGAGAGAGAGAGAGAGAGAGAGAGAGATCATGTTGCCTCTCTATCTTCTATCGATATTTTCATGCCGACTGGCTGCCTAGCTCATCCCTATACTGTCCAAACTTATGCAAGAGTTAACCAGCATCTTCTCTTTCATGCCTTACATTGGTAAACTCAGGAACAGCCTTCCTTCGTCTGTATTTCCTCCTGTATGACTTGACTTTTCAAGAAGAGTGTATCAAGACACCTCTCCACCCGAAATTGACCTCTTTGGCCACTACTTTTGTCTGTGTGGGAGCTGCAAGTAGCGAGCTATTTTTTTCTACACTTTTGTTGCCCTTGAGCTGTCTCCTTTGTTGTAAAAAAATAGACAGAAGGGAGAATCAAACAAACTGTCCTGCAAGGCAGGACAGGAAGGATGACCAAAGGAGCGGCAGAAGGGATCACATCACACGTAGCACCAGGTGCAGGAGGGCTGACGCTGCTCATTATTCATCTTTCATGCGCGGCCACCACTTTGACAGGTTACTCCCCGCCCCACGACTGTTTGAGGACAGAGGCTGGACACGGCGGCAAAGGATGGCTGGTCGAAAGCTGGTGCATGGTGGTGGTTTACGGTGTTTGTATAGACTTAAATGAGGTGATGAGTGATTGCGTAAATAGGCGAGGCATGATCAGAACCTGTGTCCCTGTATGAGAGAGAGAGAGAGAGAGAGAGAGAGAGAGAGAGAGAGAGAGAGAGAGAGAGAGAGAGAGAGAGAGAGAGAGAGAGAGAGAGAGAGAGAGAGAGAGAGAGAGAGAGAGAGAGAGAGAGAACCTCCCTTTCCAAACTATCCAGGTTTTTTTTTTTTTCTTATATGGTTGAGGGGTAATAAAACACTATATTATGTAATAAACTCAATTTTCTTTTTTCTTCTTGCAATTGTCGTTATTATTATTATTATTATTATTATTATTATTATTATTATTATTATTATTATTATTATTATTATTATTTTTATTCTCATTAATATTATTATTATTATTTTTATTATCATTATTATTATTATTATCATTATTATTATTATTATTATTATTATTATTATTATCATTATCATTATCATCATCATCATCATCATCATCATCATCATTATTATTATTATTATTATTATTAGTATTAGTAGTATTATTATTATCATTATTATCATCATTATCATCGTCATCATCATCATTATTATTATTATTATTATTATTATTATTATTATTATTATTATTATTATTATTATTATTATTATTATTGCTGTTGTTATTACCGTCTTTATTGTCTCCTCGTCCTTTTCTTCCCGTCAGCCATTGTTCCTCCCATTTCCAACACACACACACACACACACACACACACACACACACACACACACACACACTCGCGCGCGCATCAATAACACGTTAATAACACACAAACACACAATTTCTTCTGCCGCCGTACTTTTCCTTCAATATCGTCCATTAACACATAACATCCACTTGACACATGCTTTGAATTGCCGTCCTCGTCCTCCTCCCCTCCAGTATGGCCGCCTTCCATCCCTGCCGACCCCCGGACCCCCTCCCCTTGTCCTCTTATATTAAGTGAGCCATAAGTCTGATTAAGCTCAGCAAATTACGTTGGACCGCATAAAACACTTGGCGTCCGACAAATCGCCATCCGTTGAGTTATGCTAAATGGTGGTGGTGGTGGTGGTGGGGTGCCAACCTGAGCCGTGCATCAAAGCTTCCCCCCCCCCCCCCTCTCTCTCTCTCTCTCTCTCTCTCTCTCTCTCTCTCACCATCATGTTCCCCCTTGTCTCCTACTCCTGTCTCTCGGTTTCCCGATTTTCCATCCTCCCTCCCTGTGTATGTGTGTGTGTGTGTGTAAACACGGTGTAACCCCATACAGAAGTTTGGCGTCAGTAACGAGCTTACTTTTACCTCCCCTTCAGCCTCACTCTATCCTATGCAGTTCCTCTTATTATCCTTCCTACCACGGCCCGCTCCTCCCTTACCATCCCTTTATTTATTCTTTCCCTTTATTTATATTTGCTCCGACCTTCCTCTACCGCTATTGAACTCCTCCTCCTCCTCCTCTTTTTCCTCCTTCTCCCTTATACTAGTCTCGTTATGAAACTTGTCTAATGAGCACTGGCATCACTCCTGTGTGTGTGTGTGTGTGTGTGTGTGTGTGTGTGTGTCTCCTTATATTTTGCCATTAAACATTTTTTGTATAAAGATTGAAATTTATCTTTTCATTATTATTATTGTTGTTGTAATTATTGTTATTGTTATTATTATTATTATTATTATTATTATTATTATTATTATTATTATTATTATTATTATTATTATTATTATTATTATCATTATTAGTATCTTTGGCGATAGCAATAATATAGTAGTATTATCATATAATATAAGTAAGACAATCTTTATCTCCATCCTCTATTAGTAATATTTAGTATGAATATTACTTGCAAAGAGTAGCCTGGATGTCCAAGGGTTGAAAGTAAACTTTATAAGAGCGGAAAGCAAAATGTGATCCACGCTGCGTACAGGAAAAGAAAAAAAAATATTGGCTCGCAAAGACAAAAAGTAGAGAAGTAAATTTACTGAAGTCCCCATCACGTACCTTTCCTCCTCCCCATCAGATAAAGTCCTACCTAAAAATATTGGACTGAGAAACAAAAGCAGGAAGTCAAACGGCTTCTAGGTTCTGTCATTGACACGAGAATAATGGTGAGGTTTTGCGGGGTTGGGCGGGTGAAAATATGAAACTAACCTAATGTTACATTCAGTATTATGTATGTTTCATAACTATTATTTTATGGGCATTATAGTAACACACACACACACACACACACACACACGCACTGTTATATATTGTTACATCTCTGAGTCACTTCCCAATAATATATTAATATAAGTCAATTTATGTTAATATTAAGGACTATAAATTATGTAAGAGAAAATTGGTGTAGGTCACGGTGATGTATATGAGCAGGAATTAATGTAAGTCACAGCAACAAGCGGAAGAAGGGAGGGAGAGAGAGAATTAGTGCAAGTCACAGCAACAAGCAGAAGAAGGGAGGGAGAGAGATAATTAGTGCAAGTCACAGAAACAAGCGGAAGAAGGGAGGGAGAGAGAGAATTAGTGCAAGTCACAGCAACAAGCGGAAGAAGGGAGGGAGAGAGAAAATTAGTGCAAGTCACAGAAACAAGCGGAAGAAGGGATTGTTAAATCTAACCTACGGCCATCGGGACCCTTCGCCCAGAAATCTCTACCGTTAAACTGTTTTGGGTTGCGAGGGGTTTCGTCGCGGCAAGGGGGAAGGGACGAGACCAAGGGACAACAAACACCGCCTCTTCCCCCAACTCTTCGCTGGCGCTGCTGTTATATTAATCTCAATATTTGACCAGTTAAGCACTTTTCTCACATGTATCGGTAGTTTTTACCTGTTTAAGGATGCAATTAGCCTATGTGAACAGGCAAAAGGGTCGAAAGTAGCCGTCATCAAGTAGGGTAGAGTAGGTCAAAAGTAGGTGCGGCAGCGGGCACACACATATTACTTTCATTCCAACATTTGACCAGGTAAGCACATTCCCCACATATATCGGTAGTTTTTACCTGTTTAATGATGCATTTAGCCTATGTGAACACGTAGAAGGGACGAGTGTAGCCGTCATCACATAGGGTAGAGTGTGTCAAAAGTTACTGTGACATGGGGCGCACACAGCTTATTTGCATTCAAATATTTGATCTAGAGGGTACTTGTTGCCGACATAACGCTATTTTTAACCTATTGCAAATCTTTGACCTAGAGGGTACTTGTGGTCGACATAACGCTATTTTTAACCTATTGAAGTATGTAGTATGCCATTATCAAACGTCTAAATGTAGCTTTGAGTGACAAAATGGTATATTTATCGAATAGGTTAGAATGTGCTTTTGAGAACGCCTAAATATTCAGGGGCTATGACTAGATTCAAGTTGCTTTTTTCCGGTGATTACCAAAATGTTGCTACAAACATAATGCACTAGATCATGACTTATTTGGGGTACAAGAAAACTTATTTAGGAAAAAAAATAAACGTCTCTGAAATTCAAATCTGCACACTTTCCGGTTAACAGTGTTCACTGGTATATATATATAAATTTTTTTTTTACAGCAAAGGAGACAGTCCAAGGGCACAAAAAAAGTAAACATCAACAAAAAAAGCCCGCTACTCGCTGCTCCTAAAAAGAATCCAAAGAGGCGGCCGAAAGATAGGTCAGCTTCGGGAGGAGAGGTGTCCTGATACCCTCCTCTTGAAAGAGTTCAAGTCGTAGGCAGGAGGAAATACAGATGAAGGAAGATTGTTCCAGAGTTTACCAGCGTGAGGGATGAAAGAGTGAAGATGCTGGTTAACTCTTGCATAAGGGGTTTGGACAGTATAGGGATGAGCATGAGTAGAAAGTCGAGTGCAGCAGGAGCTGCGGGAGGGGGAGGCATGCAGTTAGCAAGTTCAGAAGAGCAGTCAGCGTGGAAATATCGATAGAAGATAGTAAGAGAGGCAACAGTGCGGCGGAATTTAAGAGGTAGAAGACTATCAGTATGAGGAGGAGAGCTGATGAGACGAAGAACCTTAGCCTCCACTCTGTCCAGAAGAGCTGTGTGAGTGGAGCCCAACCACACATGAGATGCATACTCCATACGAGGGCGGACAAGGCCCCTGTATATGGACAGCAACTGTGCAGGGTAGAAGAACTGGCGGAGACGGTACAGAACGCCCAGCCTCGAGGAAGCTGATTTAGTAAGAGATGAGATATGAAGTTTCCAGTTGAGATTTTGAGTTAAGGATAGACCGAGGATGTTTAATGTTGAGGAAGGTGATAGCTGGGTGTTGTCAAAGAATAGGGGATAGTTGTTTGGAAGATTGTGTCGAGTGGATAGGTGGAGAAACTGTGTTTTTGAGGCGTTGAAGGACACCAGGCTCTTCTTGCCCCAATCGGAAATAATAGTAAGGTCTGAGGCTAAGCGTTCTGCAGCCTCCAGCCTTGAGTCGTTAAGTTCCTGAAGGGTGGGTCTTCTATTAAAAGAAGTTGAATAATGCAGAGTGGAATCATCGGCGTAGGAATGGATAGGACAGTTCGTTTTGGAAAGAAGATCATCAATTAACAACAGAAAAAGAGTGGGAGATAGGACAGAACCCTGTGGGACACCACTGTTGTTAGATTTAGGTGAAGAACAGTGACCGTCTACCACGGCAGAAATAGAACGGTCAGAAAGGAAACTGGAGATACAGGTACAGAGAGAAGGATAGAAACCGTAGGAGGGTAGTTTAGAAAGCAAAGATTTGTGCCAGACCCTATCAAAATCTTTTGATATGTCCAGCGCAATAGCAAAAGTTTCACCGAAACAGCTAAGAGAGGATGACCAAGAGTCAGTTAAGAAGGCTAGGAGATCACCAGTAGAACGCCCCTTGCGGAACCCATACTGGCGATCAGATAGAAGGTCAGAAGTGGAAAGGTGCTTTTGAATCTTCCGGTTAAGGATTGATTCAAAAGCTTTATATAGACAAGAAAGTAAAGCAATAGGACGGTAGTTTGAGGGATTGGAGCGGTCACCCTTCTTAGGTACAGGCTGTATGAAGGCATACTTCCAGCAAGAAGGAAAGGTAGATGTTGACAGGCAGAGGCGAAAGAGTTTGACCAGGCAGGGTGACAGCACGGAGGCACAGTTTTTAAGGACAATAGGAGGCACTCCATCAGGTCCATAAGCCTTCTGAGGATTGAGGCCAGAGAGGGCATAGAAAACATCATTTTGAAGAATCTTTATAACAGGCATAAATAATAATAATAATAATAATAATAATAATAATAATAATAATAATAATAATAATAATTGTGTTTATGAGTGATTTTGAAGACTCCTATTAGATAAATATATTTTTTTCATTCCATAGGTTTTGCATTCCTATTTCATTGGTTTGTTCTCTGGTTAGGTTATGTATGAAAGAAGTACCTACAGGGTGGCCCTCCTTGATTAAAATTTGTAATTGATTTTACAGGTTTCTGAGAACATGGCAATAAAATTATACTTATTTTTATTTATTGTTTATTGTGTATTACTTAAGCCTAGTCATTCCTTCCGTGGTATTTCTTTGTACAATCTTGCCACTTCCCTCTTCTCCTCGGCTTCTTCTATACGCATACGCATATGCTGCACCTGTAGGTCCATTTGAAGGTCTCTCTTCTCCAGGAACCTGTGGTGCATTTCCTCTTTAGTGTTGCTTGCACCTTCTCCTCCAGGTATGACATACCTTTCCTGGTCCGGAATTGCCCTTCTGGCACTGCGCTGCCTCCTCTTTGCACTTGAGGAGGGACAGGAGGGCACTTCGGGTTCCGTCACACTGCTTCTCCCCTCATGTATTGGCCCCTCTGCTGGTGTCGGTAGAAGTGGTGCGGTGGGTTCTTCTACATATCCTCCATATTTCTTTCTGTAAAGAAAGAGGGTGCTGAAATTAAATAAGTTGAACTAGGGGAGTCTACAAATTACAATACTACAGTCAGACTACCATAAGTTGGTAATCTAGATGTCTCTATCGGACTAGCTTAGGTATAGTGGTTCCTAGTGGGTGCAATTATACAAGGAGGGATGACACAGGTATATGTTAAGAGCTTGAAGAACTGATTAGTTGTCCCGTCAGTGGCTGGAAAATTTTCAAGCTAATGCCGGGTGGCCTAATAAGACCCGCATGCTGCTTTCAACTTCTCCCTTAACAAGGGAGTAGATTAATTAAGGAGCATAGGAGGGCAGTATGAGCCTCAAATATGTCGACTTTAAAAAAAACCTGCCAGTCACCAAGGGCTGGGCCGTCAAAGTACACCTACTTTGTCTTTTGAAAGGCCAAGTTGATGGGTTGGTGGGTTGATACAGTCATATTAATGCATTTTATATGTAAATTAAAACTTATCGACAGTCTTCTCGGCGCGCAACCTAAGGACTCAAATTTAGACCTTATTAGCAAATTCCCAATTGAGGGAAACTTCCTTATATATCTGATGACCTTATTTGGCACATTTCCATTAAGAAGATCAAACTTAAGAGTCCTTAGGTTACATGCTGAAAAGGCAATTAGTAAGATTTAAATCACCTATGAGATGCATTTATTGAACAATAGCAACAAGATGTCAGTGGAAACAGAACAGAAAAATAGTAAGGCAACAGTATATACATAAAAAAAAGGGTGGGTGGAAAGAAAAGATAGCCTTGCTTTGCACGTAAACTACATATTTACCTCCAAATTAACTAATACTTACTTTAAGCGACGCGCTCTCCAATTGCTCTTATTCCTTTCCCTATACATAGCAAACTTGGGGAACTGGCAGGAAAAGAGGTTTTGGGTGTGGGGGAAGGCAAATCAATGTCATCAGATATCTAGGGAAATTTCCCAAAAGTTTCCTCATATTAAGTATATAATTTGCATGTAAGGTCTACTCCTTCTTTTATGCACCAAAAAACACTTTTAGTAAGGTTAAATTTACATTTGAAATACAGTTATAGAATGGTATCAACATTTAACCACCTGTATACATTATTTAGGGTATTTGGATGGGGGCATATTTGAAGAAATTCACCCAATTTGGGGAAATTACCCTAGATTGTGAATGACCATAATTTACTAATTTTGCCTCCCCCGACCCTAAACATCATTTTCCCATCAGCTACACAAGTCTGCTGTGCATAGATAAAAATAAGTGATTATAGCACGAGTCGTCAACGGTTAACTTTACCAAAATAACATATGGCCACGCAAATCTTTCTATCTAGTTAATAAATATGGCTAACACCATCAATAAACACACAAAAAAACACCCTAAAGTTAGGCACATGACCCTAAACTCGTCTATTAATGGAGGGATAAAATTGGCGATGGCCCTGTGGTCTTCTCAGCATTCTCTCCTTGGGGCTAACCAGACCCCAACGAACCTAATTAGTTGTCACTAAACATCCAAAACATCATGAAATCAGTTATATGGCCATAACTAGTCAGTATATGTGGTATGTAGTAATAAATGTAGTTATGGTCAAGGCCCAGCCTGTTTTATGCACACCATAATTACGGAGAACAAGACACCACATAAGCTACTTAGGTATCCTCAAAGGCTAGCTACGTAATTAAACACATAAAAACACCCTAAAGTCCGGCACATGCCCCTAAAGTGGTCAGTCAAGGCATTGATAATTGTGGCCATGGCCGGGGCAATGTGGTATCGTCGGCACTCCCTCCCTGAGGCTAACCAGACCCAAAGCAAGCTATTTCCCTACCCACAAAGTCAAACCCCGTCAATAAACACAAAAACATCACACAATAGCTCCCTACACGCATCCCCGACCGTCTTGGAGACCGGCCCAACATACTAGACTTCTTCCTTACCTCAAACCCTTTTGCTTACTCTGTCAAACTGTTCTCTCCGTTGGGCTCCTCCGTTCACAACCTTATTTATGTATCCTGTCCTATCGCTCCTGTACATCCTTTAGACCCACCGAAAAGGCGATGCTTCTGGCATTTTGCTTCAGCTCGGTGGGACGACCTGAGGATGTACTTTTCCGATTTCCCGTGGAATGATTACTGCTTCCAGGAGAGAGACCCATCTGTGTGTGCCGAGCACATCACAGAGGTGATTGTTTCTGGAATGGAGGCATACATTCCACGTTCTTTCTCTACTCCTCATGCTAAAAAGCCTTGATTAATCATACTTGTTCTCGTGCTATTAAAGATAGAGAGGCAGCTCACAAAAGGTACCAGAGCCTCCGCATTCCTGCTAACCATAATCTTTATATTTCAGCCCGGAATCGTGCCACATCTGTTCTCCGACTAACCAAAAACTCCTTCATTAATAGAAAATGCCAAAACCTTGCTTTCTCTAATTCTTCCCGTGACTTCTGGCATCTAGCCAAAAATATCTCCTCCAATTTCACTTCTTCCTCTTTCCCTCCTCTCTTTAACCCTGACGGCAGCACCGCCGTCTCATCTGTCTCTAAAGCTGAACTCCTCGCTCAAACTTTCTGTAAGAACTCCACCCTGGACGATTCTGGGCATACTCCTCCTACTCATCCCCCCTCTGACTTCTTTATGCTTATTATTGAGATTCTTCCTATGATGTTTTCTAATGACCTATCTGGCCTCAACTCTCAGAAGGCTTATGGACCTGATGGAGTGCCTCCTATTGTCCTTAAAAAAAATGTGCTACCGCGCTGACATCCTGCCTGGTCAAAGTCTTTCATCTCTGCCTATCAACATCTACCTTTCCTTCCTGCTGGAAGTACGCCTTCGTACAGCTTGTGCCGAAGAAGGGTGGCCGTTCCAATCCCTCAAACTACCGCCCTATAGCTTTACTTTCCTGTCTATCTAAAGCTTTTGAATCAATCCTTAACCGGAAGATTCAACAGCACCTTTCCACTTCTAACCTTCTATCTGATCGCCAGTACGGGTTCCGTAAGGGGCGTTCTACTGGCGATCTTCTTGCTCTCTTAACTGACTCTTGGTCATCCTCTCTTAGCTGTTTCGGTGAAACTTTCTCTGTTGCGCTAGACATATCGAAAGCCTTCGATAGAGTCTGGCACAAGTCTTTGCTATCTAAACTGCCCTCTTTCGGATTCTATCCCTCTCTCTGTTCCTTTATCTCCAGTTTCCTTTCCGGCCGTTCTATCTCTGCGGTGGTGGATGGTCACTGTTCTTACCCTAAACCTATCAACAGTGGTGTTCCATAGGGCTATGTCCTATCATCCACTCTCTTCCTGTTATTCATCAATTATCTTCTTTCCGTAACAAACTGTCCCGTCCACTCAAAAAACTCAATTTCTCCACCTATCAACTCGACACAATCTTCCAAACACCTATCCCCTATTCTTCGACAACACTCAGCTATCACCTTCTTCAACACTAAATACTAAAAACATCACAATGCGACGCATTGCTCGTAAGGAAGATAAAGTTTAAACAGAGTTGCATGGACTTCTACAGGTTGTTTCAATCTACTCTTGGGCTACCCTTTTCTCTTGTCTAATTGCCTAATAAAAAGTAGGAACTTTGCGCGCTTTTTAAGTTGGCGAATAAGGAATTTGGTGCGGGCTTTTTGAATTGCTGAAATTAGCCGTCTCTGGAGAAGAGTAATTTATTAAATAGCTTGCATGCAGGAGTTAATATGTCTAACATGGTATAATAACTCGCCGATAATTATTAGAGAATTAATCTTATTTGGTGCATTCCATGATTGTTTCGAGACAAGCGAATACCGTGACTTGAGTAGTGCACGTTATATTAGTGAAATCAATGCCAACGTTATCTTACCATTTGGGTGATGTCAAGTATATAATCTACTATAAATCCATCATAAGGGTTGCAAAGTTTTACGTAACCTCCTGGGCTCAGTGGAGCAGTATGTGGCGATCAGTCAGTGGTATTCACTCTGATATCCGAATCCTGAGTGACTCTTCACGGAAGGTGTTTTTTTTAATTTTTTTATAGCGCCGGTAGGTTTTCTTGAGGGGCCTGGATGGTAGTCGGCCCCAGCCCGTCATGGCGCAGGCAAGAGTTTATAGTGGCGCCATCTTCTCTTGGCTCATGCTGCCCCCCGGAACTCTTTGATTCACTGGACGGTTTCCTCTAGAGTCCGGGTTGATGGGTGGTCTTCAAGACAGCATGTGGGTAGTTTTATGCCACTCGGCGGTTACTGAAAAATCCCAGGTGGTAGCGTGGGGATTCGAACCCGCGTCGTCCATCACGCGGTGAATGTGGGCACAGCATGCTACCACTCAGCCACCGCCTACCCAATCATATTGTCTCCTAAATGGACGAAATTTTAACTCTTCACTTATGTGTGAAGTGTTAAAGCATAATTTCTTCACCCCAAACACTACAGTATTATAGCTACGTAGAACACAGATCAATTAACTTCGACTAAGACTCCACCTGTGTGTTTCATGAAGCGTTACTGTGCCAGCTCAAATTCTACTGCATCATTTACGAGTCCCGCTCACTTGGTTCAGGCAAATGAACCCACCCACACCCAATACACGCAGTGATACCAACATGAGTTGCCTGTTCTCAATGGCTTTGGCCTTGGTGTCAGTTTGTATTGTGCTGAATGTGTAACGATATTTTTTTTGAGTGTGTGTACAGTTCAAAACTGAGCCTCGGGCAAAATTGAGCCCGGGCATCCACATGCCTCTGTTATCTTAGCTCAAGCTCGTGTATGTGGGGTTCTTTTCGCCTGATATGACGTCTAGAGCTACCATGATCATCATTCTTTATTATGATGACAAAGACCAAGTCAAAATTTTCCCCATTAAATGAGAAGTTACATAAGGTTCGGCAGCTTTTCCTCGTCGCCAAGCCATCCTCCAGCAGCGCTCCGACACCCATGATCGCACATTCACTTTTCTCAGAAAATAGGATACCAATCACATTTACATCAACATATTTCCACAGGTGAATACTTAGGCCATGTTCACACCAAGTTGCGACACCTGAGATTCATTAATAACGACAGGGGAAGGAAAAATATAGGCCCCTGTCATTGGCAAAATCGAGCCTCGGGCAGAATTGAGCCGGGGCATCTATATGCCTCGGATTTCTTCGCTATTATATGTTGTAAGATCGTTATGTTGACATGTATGGGTAAATTAACGCTTTCTGTATCTACATAAAGAAGGAAAACGTAAAATTCGCCCTAGTAAATCAGAAATTACATAAAGTTCGGCAGCTTTTCCTCGTCGCCAAGCCATCCTCCAGCAGCGCTCCGACACCCATGATCGCACATTCATTTTTCACAAAAAATAGGATACCAATCACATTTGCATGAACATATTTCCACAGGTGAATACTTAGGCCATGTTCACACCAAGTTGCGACACCTGAGATTCATTAACAATGACAGGGGAAGAAAAATGTAGGGTCTTCCTTGTCTCTAATTAAGCGACGTCGATGAAACCGTACACGACCTGAGATGATACCAAGGACCAAGGCGTCTGGCGATAACAGAAAATTTAAATGTCAAAGACAGCTGAGATGATCATTACAATATTACATGCCGTAATTGTGCCTCCGATCTGATACTGATTTTTTTTTTCAGAACACAGTATACATTACGTAGGTTACATCATGTGAATATTAATATGAATGTTTTTACAGTGCTGTTAATTAAGGTGAGGATAGGTGTTAATATGCTATCGGAATTAATATATAATGGCTCTACACAATATCATACGTAGGTATCGTTCTTCATATATATATATATATATATATATATATATATATATATATTTATATATATATATAAATATTTATATATATATATATATATATATATATATATATATATATATCTATATATATATATATATATATATATCTATATATATATATATATATATATATATATATATATATGTGTGTGTGTGTGTGTGAGAAGGTTTTAAGGAGCGACGTTATGTTAGGCAACTAACCTAACATGGATAAACCACGAATCTGTTAATAAATACTCACCAATGCTTTTCAAAACATTAAATCATGATAAAGTACTTACTTTAGCTGTGCCTAGGAAATATGATCAACCTGAGAGTCAATATATGAGAAAATCATGATAGGGAAACCAAGAAATTTACCAAATATTACTTATCAAAGAGCTAAAACAGGCTGCCCTACAGAAGTTGGTAAGTTAAGCTTGAAAAAGATGATTCTCTCTCTCTCTCTCTCTCTCTCTCTCTCTCTCTCTCTCTCTCTCTCTCTCTCTCTCTCTCTCTCTCTCTCTCTCTCTCTCTTATGAGGAGTGTAGAAACAATTCAACAACATATTGTTTCAGGACTGCATATTGCAGGTGGTGCTGTGAAAAGTAATTCAAGATGATGCGACCTTAAATTATGATATGTAGTGTGCACGAGAAGGATGGGGTTATTTTATGCAGTAGATGAAAAACAAAATGTTTATTTGAAATCCATTTCTGATGTTGTAAAGACAATGGAACTTTTCTAGTCTTTCATCTACAGTCTACACAATGTGAGATAGACATAATGTGCACATTTGCAGCTACCACAGTATTATAAATATGAAATCTATACTTGCATCACCAAATTATATCCATATCTGCATCACCAAACAGTATTGTGGAAACAAATGTGTAGACTTGCATTTACTCTTTTGTATATACCTTACAAACAGCCAGAGGGTGTGAGGGTGTGATGTCTAGTCTGAGCCTACCCCTCTATGGGATTAAGACAGATATACTGAATGCATTAAGTAATGTTTTTAATACAGGAATAAAAGAATAATGATATTATTCCTGTATTCCTAGACACTTGGAAAGTATCAAATAACAATTAATAATTAGAAGGCAAAGCCAACCATGCATACGGGACTTTTAAGACCAATAGCACTAACAGATACAACATATGAGCTATAACTGGGAACAGTAAGAAATGAAATACAAAATCATCTTAAAGAAAATAGCAAGCATAGGACCAGGGTCCAGATAGAACGCCTGCACTGAAAATAGGAAACCAGCAAATAATTCATTTAAATGAAACTATTGTGTTCAAAGGAGTTTTGAGACCAAGAAACCGTTAATAGTTGTAAGAACTGAATTCCGAACGGTTTTTTAATCTTAACATAGATAATGATGAAAAATAAAATACATCTGAAATTCATTGATTTTATTGCAAAAATATACAAGTGATAAGACTAAGATGTTCCTCAATAATCAAGAAGCAATCTGATACAGGCAACTTGTTAACTTCACAGAGACAATATTTCTCTTCTTTACAATAGGACTTTTCACGTGTATAAGCATCACTGACATGGTGAAAATGAACACGCAATGTACTGTCTAATCACTTACATAGTCTTTGACATAATCCCTCATCCTTGGCCAGTAATAATAAGAGGCAATGATTTCCTCTGTGGTATGTTGACCACAGTGGCCTGCATCATCATGATACTGGTGCACAGTATGTCCTCCTGATGCAGGAGAACCTGCCGCCTCCTCCCCTCGGCCCCTTTGATGACATATAGTTTATCTGTAAAATCATGCATGAGAATTTTTAGCTATCACATTGCCCATTGCGCTTCGTTTTCCCTTTAACCCAGCGCGTGTGCACACACACACATACACACAGATTTGTAACTTTATATCCAGACACATGCCTTTGTTCTTGCCATATACATATAACATATCTGGCATTTGGAAATAGGAACACAGAAAATAAACTCCTTTTTTTTCAGAATTTATAATGTATGAATTTTTGGTTGAATCTTGGATTTTTCCCCTTAATGGCACTGTTTTATAAGGCAGAAGGTATAGGCCCCATTTTTACAATGACTCACGCACGTATGCATGTCAGCAAGAAGCACTGCAGTGACGAGACACAACAAATCAAACATACGACCTAGATATCAATATCCAATTTTTCACCCACCACCAACAAAGGGAAAATAAGGACAAGCTCAATGGCGTCGTTAGCCTTGGACCTCCGGGGCTTGAGCCTCGAATGTTTTGACTCTAGCCCCGAACCTTTTTTCACCCCCGGGCCCCGTGCCCCCGTCCCTCCAAAAAATAATAAATAAATATTATCCACTGTTTGAACGGACTTGATGTTATTTATGTAGCTCATACTAAAGATTACATTTTGAAGCCATATACCAGTAGTTTGAGCAGTTTGTAGTTTACTGTGCAATCTGGTAGTGTAGCTGTATGTGTTTATCTTAGGTGTGTGGTGGTCAATGCAAACAGGTCACCCCCCCCCCCCCCCACACACACACATTTTTTTTTTCGCTCACTGTTAACTTCAGCCCCTGATGTTTTTCTCTTAGCCCCGAATATTTTTGAACCCTAGAAGCGCCCCTGGTCAAGCTTAAGAATTTTGGAACAGGAAAAGATGACCTGCACTGTGCCAATGACTTTCATGACAACCCAAATCACATACTAAACTTACTCCTGTTATCTTGGTGATTTCAGACTCATTCAGCTAGTCATTACTTTCTTATCCGTATGTAGAATACATGCATGATATTAATTTATATTTGTAGTTACAGTGACAAGACAGCCAACATGATATCATTCACACACACACACACACACACACACACACACACACACACACACACACATATATATATATATATATATATATATAATTATTCAGCTATTCATCGGTAATTTATCAAATTTACCTTCATCATGAGAGCATTTTTCTTTTAATCTCTTCAGGTTCTTCTTTTTGCGTGGCAACATATTTGGCTCTTCCCCTCGCAGCCACTGCTTCACAGTGTGCAAACGTACAAACTCTTGCTCACTGAAAATGAACATACATTCTTAATAAGAATATTGTTGCAGCCATCAGATAACAATATGTTTGAAGTCTAAATACATTATAGGTCTACCAAAATTCTTGTGGCTTACATAAGGCAGCCCCCTGTCTGACCTTGCTTGGGTGGTAATTCAAAACCAATAGTTCCCTTATGGAAAACAATTTAATTGACTATCTTAGTGGAGATGTGGGCTCTCAAATTTCTGGGCACTATAATATTAAATGTATTTTAACTTTGTCAACTTCTGACCAGAGGGTGTTGGGTTTACTCACCTGGTTGGCTACCCTTAACTCAACAGTCAAATGGTTCATAAAGGAAATTTGGTTGTATATAAATGAGGCAGCTAGAATCTGCTGGGACGCCAGGACTAACAGTAGTTTAGTACTAAGATGGTGTAATTACAGTTTAAAGTAGCTGGATAGTGTGCCATATGTATCATCCAAGAACAACCTGCTCTAGTATGGATAATATTGTGGGGTTTAGTCTATGTATAATTATATATCACCAAGTGGCCTAAGACAACCCACATGCTGTCCTGAAAACCACCTATCAACCCCGACTCTAGAAGAAACTCTACAGTGCAATTGGAATCAAGAATGAGCTCCGGGGGGAAGCATGAGCCAATAATAATGGCGCCATTAGAAAACAAATGCCTGCGCCATGACGGGCTAGGGCCGACCATCAGGCCCCTACGGATAAGCCTACTGGCGCTATAGGCCACATGTAAAAAAAAAAAAATGGATTCCGTAATAATGTGGAAAAAAATTTCTTAAATGGAATCAGCACCCACAACCTTATCAAGTAACAAAGGAATTCTAATGATCAATGAATTTTATGCTAAAAGAATATACTCTATATTCAACCTTAGTATGGAATTTATGAAAGTTTAATGTGCGACCTCTGGTGACATTCATGGTACTGGTAACAGGGAGGAAAAGGTCAAGTGGGGCAACTGTCGATTCTCCATGGAATATCCTCTAACAGTGAATTAAATCTGATCTAAGTAGCCTACTATATGCTGAGTGAAGACTTCAGAGTTCTTGTGCAAATAAAATAGTTTAGCTCTGAGAGACTGTCAATCGGTTAGGTCCATCTGGTAAGGGGACCCTAACTCTAACAAAGGATTGTAGAAAGGGATACCATGAACTCAATATTTGTGCAAAGAGTGGACCTCAACAAACTGTTAGCCAGTCCTGCTGCTTTACTGACTGTGATTTTGAGGTGAGAGTGGAATGTTAGACTGTTATCAACCAGAATACCCAAGAGTCTATGTAATGGTTCCAGAGACAAGTCTGACATCTTAGTACTACACTCTTATTGGTGTTAAAATGCAGTCCCCATAAGAACGCTACCTTATGGATAGCATCTATATCCTTCTGACAGAGATAGGCCGAAAGATAGGGTGGTGCAAAAGTCATATTGACCAAGTGGCATTAGGGTCTGACCAGGTTGGGTTAGGTTTCATTTAGATTATATTGAGGCACAGACAATTTTTTCCTGTGCATTTCATGATGGTTTTCTTTATGAAGATAGTTTATTTTTCAGGAATAATATAAAATTGTCAACTTGAAAACTGAAAAACTGACACACTTCTATTGTTTTCCAGAAAAAAAAATCCATTTGAATAAACGGTTTATAAAAACAGTATTAAGATTAGGACCCGTCCCCTAATGGCATATAAATGTACATTCTTCTGGTAGATTTAGATATGTTTTAAATGAATCTCCTCATTGTTTCTGCCATTATTCAGTTTTTATCACCCCATTCCTCCTCAGAAACTACACATTTGTGACGAAATCAATTAACAAAGCAATCAAAACACCAAAAATTAATAAGTTCACCTATCTCATTGCAAAAAACTTAGTTGTTCTTAATTAAGAACTTAGGTCACATACAACACAACGGTGTATATCTTACTGTCAGAATGTTCATTCCTGAGATATTAATTTTTATATAATTTATAATTTCCTCCAGAGTCCATCCACATTAACCTGCACCATGATGATCTGCGGGGGAAGAGGGGGAGTAAAGGGGGTAGAGGAGGGGATTCAAATCTAAACGTGCTGACCCGATGGCGATAAGTACTCGACAAAGTGATGATAGTACTGGCCAAAGTGGCCTTAGGTACTGATCCATTGCATATAAGTACCAACCAATTTATTAATTTAGATTAGGTTAGGGAATATTGCCCGAAACTGCAACTTTACTACATGCTTGGAGATGAAAATACATTTTTCTGGTAGATTTGGGTGTTTTTTTGTATGAATCTGCTTATTTTCGTTGGAAATCCTTCAGTTATGTGGGGGAAGGGTATAAAAAAGGTTGATTTGCAATGAAAATGGTTATATACTAGATTTATTCAAAGCACATAAAAATCTACCAAAAAAGTGAAGTTTCATCTGAAAATCTGAGACAGGTGAACTTATTGTACAGTATATGTTCACCCAAAAAAACAAACAATTTTTGTTCGCATGCTCGTATAATTAAACCTAACCAAAGCTAACCCATCGTAAATCTAACCTAGGTACTCGAACAAACCTAATGCCACCTTGGTCAATACCCTAACCCCATCTTGATCAATATATAATGCCGTCTTGGTCGGTAGCCAACACTATCTTTTAAAAAATCGCTATCAGCATTGCTTGGAATTTTTACGCATATATTTTGGGTTCAAAATGGTATATCTATACAACTACTGCTCCAACTCTTTGCATTGTCATCCCTCCCTAGCCCCAACAAACCTGAGGACTTGTCGGAAAAGCAGAGTTTATGGTGGGGGAGGCCTAAATAGGCGAGATTTGGCAAGAATTTCCAACAAATCTATGTAAATTTCCCAAAACCAACATTATAACCTCCTAGCCGGGGCTCTTTGACCTCCATATTAAGTATCCTATCCTAACCTAATCCTTAACATAACCTAACATAGCCCATAACTTAATTTCGCCCTTAACCTAACCTGACCTGAAAGAGGGGAAAAAGGCAAAAAAAAGAGGGTAAATGAAAAGATTCAAAGACTTACCTTTGACCGGGGTTATTTTGCTCCATTACGTTGAAATGGCAAGGATATGCAGGCTTGCAGCAGTAGTGGGAGGAGTTTGTGATGATGTAGTTGTTACAAACAAGTCTTGGTACCATATCAGGGCGTGTACGGTTTCATCGACGTCGCTTAATTAGAGACAAGGAAGGCCCTACATTTTTCCTTCCCCTGTCATTATTAATGAATCTCAGGTGTCGCAACTTGGTGTGAACATGGCCTAAGTATTCACCTGTGGAAATATGTTCATGCAAATGTGATTGGTATCCTATTTTTTGTGAAAAATGAATGTGCGATCATGGGTGTCGGAGCGCTGCTGGAGGATGGCTTGGCGACGAGGAAAAGCTGCCGAACTTTATATAATTTCTAATTTACTAGGGCGAATTTTGCGTTTTCCTTCTTTATGTAGATACAGAAAGCGTTAATTTACCCATACATGTCAACAGAACGTTCTTACAACATATAGTAGCGAAGAAATCCGAGGCATATAGATCCCCCGGCTCAATTCTGCCCGAGGCTCGATTTTGCCCAGGACAGGGGCCTATATTTTTCCTTCCCCTGTCGTTATTAATGAATCTCAGGTGTCGCAACTTGGTGTGAACATGGCCTAAGTATTCACCTGTGGAAATATGTTGATGTAAATGTGATTGGTATCCTATTTTCTGAGGAAAATGAATGTGCGATAATGGGTGTCGGAGCACTGCTGGAGGATGGCTTGGCGACGAGGAAAATCTGCCAAACTTTATGTAATTTCTTATTTAATGGGGCAAATTTTGACATGGTCTTTGTCATCACAATAAAGAATGATGATCATGCTAGCTCTAGACGTCATATCAGACGAAAAGAACCCCATATGCACGAGCTTGAGCTAAGATAACAGAGGCATGTGGATGCCCGGGCTCAATTTTGCCCGTGACAGCGGAAAGAGCAATCCACAATTAGATCAACCGTCTCTGCGCCACTAGATCGGTCATTCCACTCCACGTCTGCCCGCCTAGCCCGTGAGTTCCCGCATTTCTTCCACTTAACACTCCACGAAAACCCACGTTACGGTCCCGCTATTCCTCACATTAAAATTCACCTCCATGTCTCTCGTCAAGCGTGACTTTGCAACTTGGTTCAGGCGGAGCAGCGTCCGCGCCAGAGGCAGCCTTCAGAGTACCGCTCCGTGAGTACACGAATGTACACGATTTACCACCTCCAGACTTCCCTAGGTAAACTTTTCATTGGCAAACTCGAAAGGGAAGATAGACAGCTGGGTGGGAGGGGGCTGTGCGCCGGCTGCCCTGACCGGGATAAAACTAGTCGTGCAAACTACTGTATCAGTGAATAATTATGGTCAATAAATATTATAAATGTTTTCGTTTCCAATTATAAAGGACATTATTTATGCTAGTACTAAAAAGTAGTTAGCTCTTACATATAAAAAGGCGAAATTAGATAATGTTAATAAATATCTCATAAAAAACATAGAAAGCCAAGGCACACATTTTATAAGTATTATGAATTAAAAAAAATTCCACATTATTATTTTCTCCCAGCCAGTGGTGCTGCGTGCTGCGGCGCGGGCAGACGCTTCGTAAGGAGGTCACGTGAGGCCTGTCGTGGGCATGACGTCGTGCGATTGGCTGATCCCCCCCCCCTAACCCCTCACTGTTTTCTAATGTGATTCTCAACCAGTGTATCCACGATACCACACACGCTAAGGGCATCACCACCACCATAAACATGGATTCTTCTACAAAGCTCACCTTTCGGTACCTTGGCATTCAGCGCTTCTGGACAAGGTAAATGACGCTTCCTGTTAGTAATATATGCTAAGTCACGGAAAGCAGTTTAGAGTGTTTAAATTACATATACACACACTTCTGTTCGTTGGTATTCATTGATATTATTTGGGATTTTCTTTGTATATTTGAGCGGGTGTTTAAACATAAGTGTGCACCTGAAGTGCCACCTGTATATACTATACACCCGGTACTTTACGCCTCACCCATGCGATGAGGCTGCAGCAGCACCACACTCTGGCAGCCTCCTGTGCTTCACACATATGCATTACAAGTTTGAGGCGAATTTGGTATCACTCGCACAGCATAACCCAACTTTGGCAGGACAGTAAAGACGAACTGTCGGCCGCCGCTCTGCCTTCCTAGACGGCCGCTGCCGAAGACGACCCAGAATATGATTGCCAAACTTTGGGCCACTGGATCAGTTACGCTGCTCTGCACCTGCTCCATCGCTGCCCGGGATTTCTCTCATTTCCTCCACCTCAATCTTACTCATTTGATTTTCTTGTTTTACGCCATCGTGTATTTGTTAAGCGTCTCGGTTTTGAATTATTCATCAACTCTATATTCTGAGTGTCCTGCGAGTGTGTTTGTGCTGGTGAGGATCATGGTTGTGTGTTGGATATATGAAAGTATGTATGAATATCTGTAGTGGCGTGAGCAGGGAACTAAGGCCTCCTCCTTAAGGATTTACTAGACAGACTACACGAGTGCGTACACAGGGGGCATAAAGGCAATCTGGATGAGTCAGAGAATCGAGAGCAAGAGAAACATTACCGTCATCAACCCTTACCTCCGTTCCCTCCTCTCCTCGGATGCATAAAATTATACTCATCCTCCTCACTCTCCCTCCCCTCCTTTTCACTTCTCTCCCCCTCCCCCCTTCCTTGCCTGCCTTCTCTCTCTCCACCGCTCCCCGCCACCACAACATCCCCTTTTACCACCTACAACACTCCTAGGGTGAAGCCCTTCATTGACTCTCCCTATATAACATGATTCTCTCTCTCTCTCTCTCTCTCTCTCTCTCTCTCTCTCTCTCTCTCTCTCTCTCTCTCTCTCTCTCTCTCTCTCTCTCTCTCTCTCTCCTGCTTCGAAGCTTTGTTTCGGGCTTTCGTTCATGTGCTTCACACCGTCGTTCCGAGGTCTGATCAGTAAACCGTGGAGCCCTTGGAGTACTGCCATGCATATTTTTATTATTTGCATCACGATTCTTTTTTTGCTTGCGATTGGAGTCCTAAATCAACGGCCCTTGTACGCATAATGGGTATATAAAAGCAATAATTATTGAAGTAACAGTGATCAGGATGATGGTACAGATTGTAATATTAATTTAAACTTTTTTGATGCTGGAGCAGGACAGGTCACTGCAAAAGTAGCAGCTCTGCTGGTGCTGGTGGGACTGGTGTAACGATAGTAGCTCAAGACTTGTTGATGCTGGAACGGGAAAGGTCTTGGTGATGGGGGCTGTAGTACTGGTAGGTGTAAAGCTCGATAGAGAGCCAAACAGGAGGCGTGTCAGTCTCCGGCTTTCCTCTCCGCCGTGCCGGCGTGTGCTCACCGCTCAGTTGGGTCTTGTCCGTGGTCACAAGAGGAGTTACGCGCCCCTCTCCTCCCTAATTCCAACTCGCCCACTCGGTCGCTCTCTCCGGCCGCTCCTTTCACGACCTTCCCGCGGCGTCGGACGGAAGTGTGGAAGTAATGACTAATACGTGAGGGTAAATTACTGTATGACACGTGAACATTATAAAACGTATTGGCGGTTGGATTGCAGTGATTTAATACAAACAAATAAACAACAACAAAAAAAGCCAGACTTTCGGAACAACTGTCAATTTTGCGTTTTTTTTTTTTTTTTTTTTTTTTTTGAGATGGTATGAGTCAAGTCCGCTGTTTTGATCTACATCTACGTCCATCCTCCCTGGACTGCCCCCGATTATTTAACAAATATCTTCTCTTCTTCCTCCTCATCCCAATCCTCATCTTACTTCGCCTCCTCCTCCTTTGAAGGTGATCTCGGATGTACCGACCTTTTGCTTAGACAAAGGTGAGAGTAAAATAGTGATGTAACGGTGTAAGACTTGGTTGCGGGGAGCTCAGACAAGGTTTTGGTGGGAGTGAGGGAAACACTTGCTGCCTTAGGTGAAATGTATTCTTAACCTAAAAATACAGCGAGCATTGGAGAGAGAGCCGAGACCAATAGGTCTGTGTCAGTCGAGCTCTCAGGAAGGAGTGCGAATTACAGATTGGAAAATAATGAAGTTACAATTGGTCACGTAAGTCAAGGTGACCCCTAAGGTTGATGAAATGCTTTGTACACATACCGAGACGCTCGTCCGGTAAACACTGACAGGTGACATTCCTACAATGGTAGCGTGATCTCTCTGAAATGGGTTTTTCCACTATACCTGCATTCCTAATACATGGCGATATATAACAATAATAATAATACACTGATATAATTAGAACTACTATAACACTGCTCGGTCACCTACCATCGATCGCGACCTCGCGACATCCAAAAAAAATCTAATTAGCAGTTGACCCGACATAGTGTGAACATGTCGAGCAGACTGCTTATGGCACAAGTATATTAAAACAATGGTGAAGTAGGAATATTCGTGTAGTAATGACATAAATAATTAAAGGTACCACCAGCGGCTGCGACATAAATCATAGAAAAGATATCTCAATGGGTAAACATAAAGACATAAGTATACATAGTTAACAAGTGGCATAGTTACAGAACATGAAATGCTCATCCAGCCTCCAAAAAAATAAAAAGAAGAATAACAAAAGGTGGGAAACATAGTACAATGTTAAGGTACAGGAGCAGGAGAATGACACATTTCTTGCCTTTTTTTCTTGTGTGAGAATAAAAAAAAACTACCTAGCCAGTGGCTTCCTTGCATCCTGTCTCCTCGTTTGAACAACCAAATAATCGTGCAGGACAGAGTTCCTCCTAATAAGGTAGCACACGACGACGAGACTGACGAACATCAGAAACATTGGCACAAGTAGGGTAGGGTACAAGTAGGTGAGGTGCAAGTATTCAGGCAGCGTGTCCTACAGGTTTTCTGCAAACTCTGTTTCGTTTGCAAAAGACAATGAGTGAAGGGAATTAGTCACATAAGAGATGCTGGAGAAGTGAATGTTATCGAGAGACTGCAGAGGAAACACTCGATGGGAAATATTTGCAGTGAAAACCAGACGGATCCGGGATGGGTACGTACGTTGTTATGTTAGTGGAGCGGATATAGCATGCTTCCGCTATGGCATAGTGACCAATAACCCGTTGATAAGTGGTACCCTCTGGGCAGATTACTGAGACATAGAAGGACTGAGGAAAATATAAATAATGTAAACCATGAAAGTTCTTATGGAAAACAGGTGTTGGGGGTAGTTGCTTGTAAGGGCACAGGGAAAGAGCGTCAGACGCGTTCACCCGGGTGAGGGCGATCTCACACACTCCTCCCCGAACCGGTAGGGCAAAAAGAGACGCAGAGCAATATAATCACCTGAAGACCGTCTCCTTGCAATATTTCAAGAGTGAGTAACTTCCCGTTGAATACAGAGCGAAATCCTTCGCAATTAAGACAAGAGACGGGGATGTGTCCAGGGCTAACACACTGTCCTTAGCGGAGAAGGGGAATGGAACAATTTCATGGGCCTCAAACACGTCCGCCGTCTGAAACGGAACATGAATAATTATGGCATCGGGCGTGAGGCTGGACTCAATCAAGGGGTAAAAATATTGACTCATGTCAGGATTGTACAATGGCTTGAGACTATAATTTTGATACCCGATATGGATAGTCGTTCTCAAATCGTGTAGAGGAAACAAGGCAGGTGTGACTCGACCGTGCGCTGCATCTAACATGTTGCTAATAACCTGCTGATTCGCCGTTATGACAGAGTTAATGCCGTTTTCCAGTACATGCAAGGCCTGATCTAGGAGGAGAAACTTATTCACCTGGTCGATCTGCTTGACAACTATGTTGATAACTTCTACCATCTTATTCGTTTGCTCTAGCAGTTCCACAATGTGTTCTTGAACCTTGACTTCTAACTCTGAGACGAAGTCAACCAACTTCCCGCCTGGTTTGAAGGTCAAGGGATGGGCAGAACGGCGGTTCTTCTCTGAAATATGAAATAAATAAAAAATAAAAAACTCCAAGACTGTCTTCACCTGTTGTTTTTGCATACTGCCCCCTAGGAGCCATTGCGCGTCTTCTAGACTTTCGACACAGTCAACCGCCAGCTGATTTGCCTCAGTCATGGCGTCCCAAATCGGCTTTGTTGATGATTTTTTTTGGATTTACTCCCGCCCCCGAAGATTTATATAAAGTTCTTTTTAAAGATCTCATAGTTTACTCCAATGTCCCCCCGAAGCGAACGCCGAGGACTGCATCAAATTTAGTGCCCGAGAGCCTGATAGTAACCGGGACCGAATGAATGCAATTTTATCACGATTTTCCGTAATGGAGGAATTTACGATGGCAGACTCACATATATCTAGGAACTGTCTCGCCGAATAATCAGACTCACTGCCGGCGAACTGTCGGATACTGGCGTGAGTTGGAATGACCCGAATCGGTGGAGGGTGGGAGTGGGATGTGCCCCCGGCAGGAGGGGGCGGAGGATGGGAATCGGTAGGCATGTTCGAGTTTGGTTGAGTGGATTGTAAGTATTCCGACGAACCCGGAGATGAATGATCCCTGCGTTCTGGAATTGACGAGTAATAAGTGCCTGAACGTAATCTTACATTATTAAGTTCATCGGTGTTTGTATCGTGTTCCACTTCCTCTTCACCTGAGGGACGTGTTTACTGTTTAACGGTGTCGCCGAGTTTAGCGAGAGTGTCTTTGTTCATAATTTGGCTTAACTCAGCGACAATAAATTATCATAGTTTATTAGCTGTAAGTATTAACGGAACGCGTCTGAATTTATATTTGCACAGTACCCCTAAAAACAAGAAGAGATGGTTAGCAAGTAGTCCGTTAGACGTAATAGAATGTTATAGTTATAACGTTAAGTTAAAATGTTATGTTATAATGTTATGGTATATGGTTAGGAGGAATAAGTGAGTATGCCTTGAAAGTGCGGTTTTCTCCCGTCGGCGAGAAGAAAACGCGGTGTAGGTTAGACAAAAGGAAATCGATCGCGTTAGATAGACAAATGGAATTATACAATATTGTACTGGAATTATATCAATATTGTACGCGTATGAGTGTTAATTCGTACATTTATGTATGACTAACAGTGTTAGATACACATAAATAAAAGAGTCGTGCCTCTGCTTGAATGAAACTGCAATTAGCTTACTCGGCACTTTCTGAAAGAGTATAAGGAACAATACCAGGATTATTCAGCTGACGGAGAGCTGGCTGCGAGGTATGTTGTCGCCTTGAAGTACCTGGAGCCTGGGGTCGCGTAGGAAGCTCTTGGCTGGCGGCAGGAGCGCGTTGATTGTTGATTGATGGTGTGGAGGCGGACCTCCCTGAACCGCGGTGTAATGGCTGCCCGGAATCAAGATCTAGAGTACCAGGTCTTCTCGCTTCACCTCTACTGCGCAGCCTGTGACGTCAGCAGGCTGTGAGACAGTGAGGGAGACGGGAAACTATCCTATTCTCCCCGTTCTCTCTCTCTCTTATGGCGCGCCCGTTCTCTCTCTCTCTCTCTCTCTCTCTCTCTCTCTCTCTCTCTCTCTCTCTCTCTCTCTCTCTCTCAAGAACACCCCAACATTTATTGTGTGTGTGGTGTGTGTGTACTCACAAACTCAAATGCACGCATAACTTAGCTATAATAGTTTGTATATCTCCCAACTTTTTTTTATATAGCTATATGATTCTTACAATGTGCCTTGTTAATGGCTATGAATAGATACCCTCCACTCCATTCATATTACTAGCTTACATTGTGTGTGTGTGTGTGTGTGTGTGTGTGTGTGTGTGTGTGTGTGTTATATCTACATCTGTCACCACTGGGATTCTTCATAAAACATCTGGGATGCTTGCATTAGTGTGTGTGTGTGTGTGTGTGTGTGTGTGTGTGTGTGTGTGTGTGTGTGTGTGTGTGTTATATCTACATCTGTCACCACTGGGATTCTTCATAAAACATCTGGTGATGCTTGCATTAGTGTGTGTGTGTGTGTGTGTGTGTGTGTGTGTGTGTGTGTGTGTGTGTGTGTGTCTCTCTCTCTCTCTCTCTCTCTCTCTCTCTCTCTCTCTCTCTCTCTCTCTCTCTCTTTTTCCTTTTCCCTTTTTCTCACATAGGCTACAATGGAATATCGAAACCAAAGTTCATCATTAATTTTTATTTGACTAGTTTTGAATATTTCTTTTTCTCACTTTTGTGAAGTTTTAGATTTCTGTTAAGGATACGCATTCTAAAAAACATGCGTGACCTAACAAACATTTGAATAACCTCTTGAGGCAATTTTACATGGTTACAAATCTGATGTGTTAATTTTTTTGTGGAGTTTTCCCCTGGTGTCAGTGATTCCTGGCCATGGTAACACAAGAAAAGGTCCTCCATCTTCTCAAGATCACACAGAAAACTCTCACTTGGTGTCATTAAACCCCCAGGCTTCCAACTAGCTACAGCAATCCATGAATTATTTTCTGCTGTTACATGTGAGCCAAGAAATGCATACTGTGGAAATTTATATGCAAGGTATCCACCAAAATAGAGCAATCCTTCTTTTTTCATTTCATTTCCCAAATTTAGAAAGGGAATGCTATCATCATTAAAATCATCTATGTTTCCTTTTCCTTCAGTTGTCAAGGTTGTCTGTAAAATACCATATTGCTTTAAGGACAAAAGTATTCACACACACACACACACACACACACACACACACACAAAACTACATCTTCACTGACCTCATCTCTCTCTCTCTCTCTCTCTCTCTCTCTCTCTCTCTCTCTCTCTCTCTCTCTCTCTCTCTCTCTCTCTCTCTCTCTCTCATTTTCATAGAAAATTCATTTTCATGGTAAAATCATTCTACTACAATTACATAAACCGTACCACTAAACCACTACTAGTAATTAATATGTACTTGCCTTCGAGTTCTGGCATCCTTCGTGTTGGAATAGCGTCATCTTTCAACAGCTTGAGGCGCTTAGGGACTGGTAGATTGAGTAGCTCGTACTTGAGGTGTCTCTTGTAATCAGGTGATCCAAAATGAAGACTGCAGAGTCGTGCATTCTTAACATTAATAGGAGTCTTGTGTTTGCACAGCTCAACCCAGGTGTCTCGAACCTTCTCATTTTCCGGAAAACGATGAAAAATCACATTTATATTATTTTCTCTTTGGTTTGAAGAACATCCATTAACCGCACAATAAGCCATAGTCAAAATGTAGTAGTGTAAGTCATTGACACGCTCTCGAAAAACACTGGGGATAGATACCGCTCGGCGGTAGTGAGAAACAGAGCGACTGGCAGCTAGCTGTTACTGCACGGAGGTTAGAAGAGCGACTGACGGTCACTGACCCCGTCGACCCTGATGAACCTACCCTCGAGCAGCCTGATGACGTCAGTGCGCCAGTATCTGCGAAAATACGTCGGGAGTGAGGAGACCTGGTACTCTCTAGATCTTGCCCGGAATATGCCGACTTTATCGGTTGTTGGTTGGTGGCTGCCGGAACTCCTTGCCAGACGTTGGACTGCTGCGGTGTTCTCCGTATTTTGAATGTTACGGAGCGGCGCTAGTAGATTTGGTGGCGTGGTTGTGGAACGGGCGCCCGAGGTGATAATTGCTTGTAGTCACCCGGTAGATGTCCGAGCTTGCCATTGGTTGAGTATTGCCGTAGGAGGTGTGGTCGACGGTCCTGGCAGTGGCAGTGTTGCCGGTGTGGTGCGGCGGTGTTGCCGTAGTGGGCGTTGGGTGAGGGTGGTGAGTGTGACTGCCGCGGGCGGGGGCCCGAGGGTGTTTTTTTTTTTTTTTTTTTTACAACAAAGGCAGCTCAAGGGCACACAAAAAAAGAAAACAATAATAAAAAAAAAGCCCGCTACTCGCTGCTCCTAAAAAAGAAACAAAAGAGGTGGCCGAAAGGAAGATCAAATACGGGAGGAGAGGTGTCCTGATACCCTCCTCTTGAAAGCGTTCAAGTCGTAGGCAGGAGGAAATACAGATGAAGGAAGATTGTTCCAGAGTTTACCAGCGTGAGGGATGAAAGAGTGAAGATGCTGGTTAACTCTTGCATAAGGGGTTTGGACAGTATAGGGATGAGCATGAGTAGAAAGTCGAGTGCAGCGGGGCCGCGGGAGGGAGGGAGGCATGCAGTTAGCAAGTTCAGAAGAGCAGTCAGCTTGGAAATATCGATAGAAGATAGAAAGAGAGGCAACATTGCGGCGGAATTTAAGAGGTAGAAGACTATCAGTATGAGGAGGAGAGCTGATGAGACGAAGAGCCTTAGCCTCCACTCTGTCCAGAAGAGCTGTGTGAGTGGAGCCCCCCCACACATGAGATGCATACTCCATACGAGGGCGGACAAGGCCCCTGTATATGGACAGCAACTGTGCAGGGGAGAAGAACTGGCGGAGACGGTACAGAACGCCCAGCCTCGAGGAAGCTGATTTAGTAAGAGATGAGATATGAAGTTTCCGGTTGAGATTTTGAGTTAAGGATAGACCGAGGATGTTTAGTGTTGAGGAAGGTGATAGCTGGGTGTTGTCAAAGAATAGGGGATAGTTGTTTGGAAGATTGTGTCGAGTGGATAGGTGGAAAAACTGTGTTTTTGAGGCGTTGAAGGACACCAGGTTCTTCTTGCCCCAATCGGAAATAATAGTAAGGTCTGAGGCTAAGCGTTCTGCAGCCTCCAGCCTTGAGTCGTTAAGTTCCTGAAGGGTGGGTCTTCTATTAAAAGAAGTTGAGTAATGCAGAGTGGAATCATCGGCGTAGGAATGGATAGGACAGTTCGTTTTGGAAAGAAGATCATCAATGAACAACAGAAAAAGAGTGGGAGATAGGACAGAACCCTGTGGGACACCACTGTTAATAGATTTAGGGGAAGAACAGTGACCGTCTACCACGGCAGAAATAGAACGGTCAGAAAGGAAACTGGAGATAAAGGTACAGAGAGAAGGATATAAACCGTAGGAGGGTAGTTTAGAAAGCAAAGATTTGTGCCAGACCCTATCAAAAGCTTTTGATATGTCCAGCGCAATAGCAAAAGTTTCACCGAAACGGCTAAGAGAGGATGACCAAGAGTCAGTTAAGATTAGGAGATCACCAGTAGAACGCCCCTTGCGGAACCCATACTGGTGATCAGATAGAAGGTCAGAAGTGGAAAGGTGCTTTTGAATCTTCCGGTTAAGGATTGATTCAAAAGCTTTAGATGGACAAGAAAGTAAAGCTATAGGACGGTAGTTTGAGGGATTGGAGCGGTCACCCTTCTTAGGTACAGGTTGTATGAAGCCATACTTCCAACAAGAAGGAAAGGTAGATGTTGACAGGCAGAGGCGAAAGAGTTTGACCAGGCAGGGTGACAGCACGGAGGCACAGTTTTTAAGGACAATAGGAGGCACTCCATCAGGTCCATAAGCCTTCTGAGGATTGAGGCCAGAGAGGGCATAGAAAACATCATTTTGAAGAATCTTTATAACAGGCATAAAGGAGTCAGAGGGGGGATGAGTAGGAGGAATATGCCCAGAATCGTCCAGAGTGGAGTTTTTAGAAAAAGTTTGAGAGAAGAGTTCAGCCTTAGAGATAGATGAGACGGCAGGGTTGCCGTCAGGACTGAGGAGTGGAGGGAAAGATGAAGAAGTGATGTTGGAGGAGATGTTTTTGGCTAGATGCCAGAAGTCACGGGAAGAGTTAGAGAAAGCAAGGTTTTGACATTTTCTGTTAATGAAAGAATTTTTGGTTAGTCGGAGAATAGATTTGTCACGATTTCGGGCAGAAAGGTAAAGTTCATAATTAGCATTAGTTTGAAGGCTCTGGTACCTTTTGTGAGCTACCTCTCTATCATTGACAGCACGAGAACAAGTGTGATTAAACCAAGGCTTTTTAGCGTGAGGAGTAGAGAAAGAACAAGGAATGTATGCCTCCATTCCAGAGACAATCACCTCTGTGATGCGCTGAGCACACACAGAGGGGTCTCTATCCTGGAAGCAATAATCATTCCACGGGAAATCGGAAAAGTACATCCTCAGGTCGTCCCACCGAGCTGAAGCAAAATGCCAGAAGCATCGCCTCTTCGGTGGGTCCAGAGGGTGTACAGGAGCGATAGGACAGGATGCAGAAATAAGATTGTGATCGGAGGAGCCCAACGGAGAGAACAGTTTGACAGAATAAGCAGAAGGGTTTGAGGTAAGGAAGAGGTCTAGAATGTTGGGCCGATCTCCAAGACGGTCGGGAATACGTGTAGGGTGCTGGACCAACTGCTCTAGGTCGCTGAGGATAGCAAAGTTGTAGGCTTGTTCACCAGGATGGTCAGTGAAAGAGGATGAAAGCCAAATCTGGTGGTGAACATTGAAATCTCCTAGGATGGAGATTTCAGCGAAGGGAGAGTGGGTCAAGATGTGCTCCACTATAGAATTCAACTAGTCAAAGAATTTTACATAGTTGGTAGAGTTAGGTGAGAGATAAACAGCACATATGTATTTAGTAATAGAATGACAATGAAGTCTTAGCCAGATGGTGGAAAATTCAGAAGAGTCAAGGTCGTGGGCACGAGAGCAAGTGATGTCGTTGCGCACGTAGGCGCAACATCCAGCTTTGGATTGAAATTTAGGATAGAGATAGTAGGAGGGAACAGAGTAGAGATTGCTGTCAGTATCCTCAGAAACCTGTGTTTCGGTAAGGAAGAGAAGGTGAGGTTTAGAGGAGGAGAGATGATGTTCCACAGAATGAAAATTAGAGCGAAGACCGCGAATGTTGCAGAAATTGAGAAGGAAGAGGTTCGAGGAGTTATCAAGACACCTCTCGGGTCGGCAGCCAGAAGGGGAGTCCTCCCTGGGGGAATTTGTGGTCCCCCCCCCCCCAGGCAGGGACTCCGAGGCTTGGTGTATGTGCGCCATTTTGAAATTTTAATTTTGGGAAAAGGTGTATATGTTGTGTGAATGTAGTGTGGTGTGGATAAAGAGAGGATCTGTCTTTAGAGAGCATGGTGAACTACTCTCCGGTGTTGGTGAGACAATAGGGAAACGGTTAATGAGGACATGGGAAGGGTCTTTGGAGGGCTTCAGCTCCCTTCTCACCTCCCATATATACCTCACCGGGAGTGGCTTGCGCCCGTTCGGTAGGTGTCTTCCTACCTACTCCAGCCAGCTCCTGCATATCTGATGGCATGCAGTGAGCTTGTAGTGGCTTGTTGGCCTGCAGCTTGTAGCTGTGTGTTGGTTTGTGTGTGGGTGTGGCCCCCCGTCGTCGGCCGCGGAGGCCTGTTGCCCGGCCTGTTCGTGACTCCTTCCTTCTACGCCCGTCCCCGTATTTTTCAGTGAATTCTTGTGGCTTGTAGCTGTAGAACCGAAGAGGTAGCGATGGCTATGACACTTGGGACACCGCTGCCACCAATAATGTAACGGTGTAAGGCTTGGTTGCGGGGAGCTCAGACAAGGTTTTGGTTGGCGTGAGGGAAACACTTGCTGCCTTAGGTGAAATGTATTCTTAACCTAAAAATACAGCAAGCATTGGAGAGAGAGCCGAGACCAACAGATCTGTGTCAGTCGAGCTCTCAGGAAAGAGTCCGAATTACAGATTGGAAAATAATGAAGTTACAATTGGTCACGTAAGTCAAGGTGACCCCTAAGGTTGATGAAATGCTTTGTACACATACCGAGACGCTCGTCCGGTAAACACTGACAGGTGACATTCCTACAATGGTGGCGTGATCTCTCTGAAGTGGGTATTTTCCATTATACCTGCATTCCTAATACATGGCGATATATAACAATAATAATAATACACTGATATAATTACAACTACTATAACAGTGAGAAGAATTAAAAAAAAACGAATCTGAGAAAGAGTGTCGAGAGAAAGAAAGAGGTGAAAGTGAACGTAGAGCAAGAGACCAAGACAGTTTATTCCTTGACATCTTGTCTTTTGAGATGAGTGAAAGAAAGAGCAAATCGAGAGAACAGAAACTTCAGTTAAAGTGATAATGAAGAGAAGGGAAGGGAAGGAAGGTAAAGATCAGTGAAGAAAAGGGAAAATATGTGAAGGGAAGATAAGTGACAGAATAAAGAGAACTTTAAACTTGCGGTTCCTCGTCTGCCTTCCTCCGGTAAGTCTTCATCACCTGGCGGGGTTGTGTTTGTAGGCTGCTTGAGGTGGAGAAAGGGGGAGAAGGGAAGGAAGAACTGCCACCGCCACCTCCTCCTTCTCCTCCTCCCCCAAAGCTTCCCAACTCAACACCAATACTTCGTCACCTCATGTCACCGATGAAACGATGAAAACAACGAAAAAAAGGAAATCACCAACAAACTTGCTCTCTCTCCCTCCTTCCTCACTCACTTTTGAGAGAGAGAGAGAGAGAGAGAGAGAGAGAGAGAGAGAGAGAGAGAGACGAAGGTACATGAGGTTAATATTATTATCACCGAAAAAAATACATTACCGTAGTTATGAGACGGGAAAAGATCGGTGGTGTGCGAATAATTCAATTGTGATTTGTTCATTTTTTTGTTATTGTATTTTTGAAGTTTATGGATGTACTTGATTTTCATTTTGTAATTATGAACGATTATGATTTATTGGTGCCGCTTCAGTGTGCGGTCTACCAGCATATTTACAATTCATTGTGCAGTCTACCTGAGCTACAGGAGCCTTATACTGCAGGATGATGTAAAAACAAGTTGAATAGTGCTGAATAATGATTTATAATTATCCAGAAGATTGTTCTCGTCTGTATTCTCGCGGGTAACAATACAATATCAGATGAGGTCTCGGGAGACAGGTCAGGTGTCAGGTCACCATGTAGCTTAGACACAGATACTGGGGTAGACTACAAATACTGCGGAGGATCGCACGCTAAAGTAGCACCAATTTATTTGTGAAAGAAAACAGGTAAATTGCCTTTATTCACCCCCCTCCTCCTCCTCCCCCTCATCCTCCTTCCCCTCCTCCTTCCTTCCTTCCTCCACATACACTACACTTCCTCCACTAAGACCATACTGTACAGCTCTTCAATTTCAATGACCATAATTTTTCCTCTAGTTCTAGTTCCTCCTCCTCCTCTACTAAATCCTTTTGCAGCTCCTCCAGTCCTTTACCTTCCTCTCACGTTGACCTTCCTAGGGTTAAGACGTTGACTTTTTGCTCCACTGCTGTGTGGTGCCAACTACCCTTTTTCCTCTGCTTTTGTGGTGTGCTTTGAGGCGTTCTGTGCTTGGGACCCTGTGCTGTGCTGGAGGACTACACAATCAGGAGGACTACCACTACCTGCATACGACTACAAACCGCTAAGTGTTCTGATTTAGTATTTACCTAGTTAGATAGTGATCCACAGTTAGTTCTAGGCCACGTGTATTAAGCTTCCCACACCTATACCAACTTCAACACTATTTCACGCGAACCCAGTGCTACACGGTTTTATATTGCTTTTGTATTTTCTTTTCCTTCTACTATTAGGATACTTTACTGTTTGGGGATAATACGAACACGTGAATCAGGCGCACCAAGCTACGTTAATTTTTAAGTCCACACAAAACACTAGATAATTCACCTTTCCACGCAAACCTAGTGAACACAATTATTATCTTATTCACAATTTGACCTGAAGACCTCACCGCAGCTGCTGACTTTTGTTATTATCCTAAAGCGCCAAATTATTTGCGTCTTGCATCGCCCATATCTTCACCATGCCGTCCCTCAAGCGTTGTTACGGGTGTGGCCTACGCATGGCCAAGCAGTACTTTCTTTCCAAGGACGTTTGTACGTTCTGCGTTAAGACTCAGAAGGATGATCAGAGGATCATAGAGTTACTGAATAGGGTTATGACTCTCGCCGCCCAGGTAGACTTATTAGTTAGTACAACAGCAGCAAGCCCCGCCTCCTCATCTTCCCCTTCCTCTTCCTCTTCCTCTTCTTCCTCGTTCTCCTCCCCTCCATCTCGGCTTTGTTATTCTCTTCTCCCACACAGCAGCCGCTCCCATCTTCCTCCTCGACCTTTTCCACTCTCCCCTCTTCCCACCCCTCCTTCTAGATTATAATTGTCTGAGTGTCTTACTGTCTTGCACCTTTACACACTGCTACCCGCCCCCGCTGCGTCTTCTTCTTCTTGTTCTTCTTGTTCTTGTTCTTCTTCTTCTCTTACTTCATCTGCCTCCGCCTCCTCTTCTTCTTCTTCCACCTCCTTCTCCTCCACCCCTTCAACTGTTATGACACGCTCCAGGGCTCGCTCCCTGAAAGATAGGCCCACCCTCACACCCTGCCGGCTACAACTCCGCCACCACCACCACCTTCTCCTTCAAATCTCCCGCCTGCTTCCCCTCTCGTTCTTCTTCTTCTTCTTCTTCTTCTTCTTCTTCTTCCTCTTCTTCTTCTTCTGCTTCCACCTCCGCTGCCCGCCCATCCATCTCCTTATCGTCCCCCTCGTCCTCCTCCTCCACTTCCTCCTCCTCCTATTCCTCTGCTTTTTCTTCTACGCCTTCTTCGTCTTCTTCTTCTTCTTCTTCTTTTTCTTCTCCTTCTTCCTCCTCCTCCTCCTCCTCCTCCTCCTCCTCCTCCTCCTCCTCATCATCATTTTCTTCTTCTTCTTCTTCTTCTTCTTCTTCCTTCTCTTCACCTCCTTCCTCCTCCTCCTCCTCCTCCTCCTCCCCCTCCTCCTCCTCCTCCTCCTCCTCCTCCTTTTTACTACAGAAAAGACATAGAAAAGTTGGAACGGGTCCAACGAAGAGTAACAAAGATGATTCCTAGGTTGAGAAATTTGTCATATGAACAAAGGCTTAAAGAAGTAAATTTATTCAGCCTATCAAAACGAAGAATGCGAGGCGATCTAATAGAAGTGTTTAAAATGTTCAAAGGACTCAGTGATATTAATGCGGAAGATTACTTTACAATTGATCGATCAAATAGAACAAGAAGAAATCACAATTTGAAGATAAGTGGTAAAAGATTCTCGTCGTACGAAGCTAAACACTTCTTCTTCAATCGAGTTGTTAATGTTTGGAACTCTCTACCTTGTGATGTCGTTGATAGTACAACAGTTACGGCCTTCAAGAATAGATTAGACAAGTGTTTTGAATCCAACCAGCAACTAAGATATTACTCATTGTCGTAATAACGTTAAGTTCTTTCGAATACTGGTGTCCTTGTCCGCTTTTATCGCCCGGTTAGTGGTAGCAGTAATGGTAGTTCTTTCCTCTTTCCTACATAAATTCCATGCAGTTTTTCCATGCTGCATGGTTCTTTTTCCTTTCCTGCCAGCTTTGGCTGGAGGGATGGGGGGGTGGGGAGGAGCCTTCGCCTTTGCTGTCCTTCATCTTCCACCTTTGATTAGATAGTTAGTGTAGCTTGTCACAAACAACCTCGTAAGGACCAGCAGGTCTGCTGTTGTTTGTTCTTCCTTTGTGTTCCTTTGTGTTCCTCCTCCTCCTCCCCCTCCTCCTTCTCCTCCCCCTCCTCTTTCTCCTCCCCCTCCTCCTCCTCCTCCTCCTCCCACTCCTCCCCCTCCTCATCCCCATCCTCATCCTCCTCCTTCTCCTCTATAGCTTGCAGGCATAGACGGAAGACCATCCTCCCAGCCATCTCCTGTGAAGACGGATCACACTTCCCCGGATCAAGGGCCAACACCAAAGTTAACATAAAACTGGTGGGTGACAGCATTGTTAGAGAACATCTGACTGAGTTCTGTGGACGAAGTATCAAGAACAGGAGACGCTACTGTATTCATGGTGCAAAACTACAAGATATAGAAGAAGCGGCAGACTTCGTCTCAGACCTCACGGAACAGGACACACTCTTTGTTTTGCACGCTGGAATGAACAACGTTCAAACAATGCTCACGGAGGAAATTTTAGCTGACTAACGACGAGTAATCCGCCGCTACAAGGAAAAGTCACGCCACATCATTGTCTCCGGGATTCTTCCGAGAATCAACGCCTTCACAGGCTTCCACAGAAAGGCGTCAAACATCAACAACAGATTGAAGCACCTCTGTCAGGACGAGGAAGTTTCGTTCGCAAATGTGTGGGATCATTTCTATGATAACCCCGACCTTTTCCGTCCTGACGGTCTTCACCTCAATGCGATTGGCTCAGCACGGCTTGGTAGGTTGCTGAACGAGGAGGTACTTTTGTACTCAAAAAACTCCGAGCGCGGGAGAGGCACCAAAGTACCGTAAACAACCAAACAGTAGAGACCGCCCATCATACACCAAGGCCTCCAACAGAAAACACACGCAGACACCAGACTACTGTGCCTCGAAGCGTTGAAGTCAAGAAGGACATTTCTGTCCTATACACCAACGCGCGGAGCTTAATACCCAAACGGGATGAGTTACTTGCCTACGTTGACGTAGAAAGACCGGACGTGATTGCCATCACCGAAACGTGGGCCACCTCTGACCACCTAATGACCGAATTCTCAATTCCAGGATACGAGAGCTTCTACAAAAACGGACTTCACAAGAAATGAGGAGGTGTTATATGTTACGTCAAGAACAAATACCCTGCCGTGGAAATAACCAAAAAAGACTCAGAGAAATATGACATTGTATATGTTGAACTGGATAGTAGCAAGTACAACAAAATAACGATTGGAACCGTTTACAGACATCCAAAGCAACAAGCAGCGGACGACGAAGTGCTGTACGAGGATATTCACACCATAACATAAAATAGACAATCAGTCATTATCGGGGACTTTAACTGTGCCAACATTGACTGGACCACGATGATTGGAGATCGGGAGGGTAACAGACTGCTCGAAATGTTAGAGGACACCTTTCTAACGCAGATTGTTACCGAACCGACAAGGGAAAATAACTTATTAGACCTAGTACTCGAGAGTGATTTCGATCTCACACGTGAATGTCAAGTCGGCGAAAAACTGAATGGTTGCGATCATCACCTAATTCGCCTAAAGATCAGAACAGACCATGAACTCACCGAAAACACGTCCAAGACTACAAAAGAGCTAATTTTAATTTCGCTCGTGAGCTGCTAACCCAGACAACTTGGGAGCCCATGAACTTCACTCCTGTGGACGGCGCGTGGAACGGCTTCAAGAACAAACTCCTGGAGGTAGAGAGAACAACTGTTCCCATGAAGACAAGGAGAACAAATAATGCCATAAGCCCACCATGGATGACTACCCAAGTTCGACGGGCGATTAATTTAACGAAGAGAAAATACAACTTGCTAAAGGAAAACAGCACTGACGAGGCACGCGAACAGTACCATCAAAGCCTCAGAGCTTGCAGAACTCTCATTCGCCAGCGTAAACGCAACTATGAAAAGCAAATTGCACGCGAAGCCACGTCCAACCCGAAAAAGTTCTTCACGTATATAAGAACCAAAAAGAAGACAAAAAGCAATATCGGTCCCCTAAAAGATGAAAGTGACGTACTAACGCAGGACAGCAGACAAATGGTCGAAATCCTAAACAAAAACTTCGCGTCTGTGTTCACGGTCGAGAACACCCAGTCCGTACCCGAGAGCCCTACCCCACCGATGGGAATCACTCCCCTAGAAATTGGCACAATCGACGAACGGGATGTGAAAAAGTACCTAGACAAACTCGAGACAAACAAGTCCACCGGACCAGGCTGCTCAAGGAACTCAAGCAGCAAATCATCAAGCCATTCACCGCCATCTACAATCTGTCACTACAACAAAACAAAGTCCCAAAAGACTGGAAACAAGCGAACGTAACAACGATCTACAAAAAGGGAGACAAAAGCGTGGCCCTAAACTACAGACCAATCAGCTTGACCTCAGTGGCGGGAAAAATCCTCGAGAAGATCATCAGAGGCAAACTCGTTAGGTTCCTTGAAGACAACAACATCATTTCCGATGCTCAGCACGGTTTCAGGAACAAGCGCTCATGCTTAACCAATTTATTGGACTTCTTCCAAGGTATCTATGAAAACTGGGATAGTCATATCCCCAATGATGTTATATATCTAGACTTTCAGAAAGCCTTTGACAAAGTGCCACACGAAAGACTTCTCAAGAAATTTAAGTCGGTGGGGTGATGCGACAATCTGACAGCGTGGATCAAGGATTGGCTCACTGGAAGAAAACAACGAGTTGTACTCAACGGACAGGCCTCCGAGTGGCTCCCGGTCACAAGTGGAGTGCCACAGGGGTCAGTGCTGGGACCCATACTTTTCATCATATATATCAACGACCTAGAACTAGGATTAAAATCCAATCTTTCAAAATTTGCCGACGACACAAAGCTGGGTGGGAAGGCCCTCACGACGGCAGACTGCGAAATTATCCAGAGAGACCTGGACCAGATCACTCGGTGGTCAGAAAAATGGCAGATGTCCTTCAACACTATCAAATGTAAAGTAATGCATATCGGATCCAGAAACAGCAACCATACATACCACATGGGTGGCGAACCACTACATGTACTGCAAGTGGAAAGAGACCTCGGGGTCACCATCAGCAGTGACTTTAAACAAACAAAACACTGCAAGTCCGCCTGTAAGAAAGCCAATACAATGCTTGGGTTCATAGCGGGTAACTTCGAATACAAGACGCCGGGAGTTATGTTATCCTTGTATAATTCTTCCTTCTCCCCCTCCTCCTCCTCCTCCTCCCCATCCTCCTCCTCCTCCCCAACATCCTCCTCTTCCTCTCCCTCTTCTTTCTCCTCTTCCTCCTCCTCCTCCTCCTCCTCCTCCTCCTCCTCCTCCTCGCCTTCCTCTTCCGTCCCCCCTCTCCCCTCTTCCCACCCCCCCTCCCCCCTCCTTCTCCTCCTCTCCCTCTTTCTCCTCCTCGTCCTCCGCCTTTTCCTCACCTTCGTCCTCCCCCTCCTCGTCTGTTCTGCCCTCCCCTCTCACCCTCCCTTTCTCCTCCTCCTCCTTCCTCTCCTTCCTCCTCCTCCTCCTCCTCCCCATCCTCCTCCTCCTCCCCAACATCCTCCTCTCCCTCTTCCTTCTCCTCCCCCTTCTCCTCCTCCTCCTCCTCTCCACCTTCCACCTCTTCCACAATTTCTCCTCGTTCTTCACAGCAGGTCCCTCCCTTCCCTTCCCGCTCTCCCCTCCACCCTCCACCCACCCCTCCTTCTAGTTCCTCTCCTGACCCCCGGGTGCTTGTCATTGGTGATAGTCAGGTGCGTTATGTTGACAGGTATTTTTGCTCCAAGGATAAGAACAGGACGAGGGTGTGTTTCCCAGGGGCAGGGGTGGGCCATATATCAGACAGGATTGAGGCGTGTATGGAAAGCGAGGGATCGAACACCATTGTCTCTCTCAGATGTGGCGGAAACGACGTTTCCCGTGTGCCAAGCGAGGACCTTCTCCGGCGTTTTAGGGAATTGTTAGATAGGATAAGAGACGCTGGTGGGTCGCCAGTAGTGTGTGGCGTCCTGCTAAGGAGGGGCATTGGCGATGGATGGCTGTCCAAGGCGATAGCAGTGAACAGCAGACTTGCTGAGCACTGCGAGCGCAATGGGTGGCTGTTCGTCGACAATTGGGTCCTCTTCTTTGGCAGCGACCCCCTCTACGCCCGTGACGGAATACACTTGACGTTCAAGGGTGTTGAGGCTCTCTCAGAGCGAGCACTTAGTACACTAAGAGATTTTTTAGTATAGACGAGGGGGGGAGGAGTAATGAGAGAGGACATCTAGCTCATAATACAACCAGGCAACTTAGAAGTAATTATAGGGGAGTAGCAGATGGCAGGCTAAGAATCTTCTATACTAACAGCAGGAGCCTCAGAAACAAGATATACTTACTAAAGGGTGAAGCTTGTTCAGAAAATTTTGACATAACAGAGGTGGAGTTGCGCTATATGTTAAAGACCCACTTAAATGTTTAGTTAACAATTCAGTTAAAACTAACATGGATTCAGAATCATTTTGGGTGGACGTTTACAAAGGGAAAGAAAAACTAACTCTAGGAGTTCTGTACAGGCCACTCAATCTTAAAAGGTAGGACACGAGTATATTACTACAGGAGATTGGCAGGGCGAGTAGGAGTAAAAATGTCTGCGTAATGGGGGACTTTAATTATAGGAATATAGACTGGGAAGACCTAGTGGGTGACCTGGAAGCAGAGGATTTTCTTGAAGTTATACAATATAATTTCCTTAAGCAGGTAGTTACTGAGGTTACCAGAGGAGATAACATATTAAACTTAGTCCTAACTAATAATGGAAACTTGCTACATAAGCTGGATGTGGGCGGAGAGTTAAGAAATAGTGAACACAGAACGGTTCGTTCTAGCTTAGACTGGGCGGTAACCCGCGAACCAAACCCAGTGTTAGTGCCAGATTTCAGAAGAGCAAATTACGAGGGGCCTCGAAGACATCTTGAAGGAGTAAACTGGGATAATTAAGAGATTCGTGAGGGCCAGAACTGTGGGTTGGAGAGCCAAGAGAACCAGGTAGAAATGTCATAATAATTTAGTTAAGAGTAATAGTAGAGGGCCAAGGACAGCATATACCACAGCGAACACTTAGAAATGACCCTAAGTGGATGACTCGTGGACTAAAACACGAGATAGGGCTAAAAAAGGGAATTTATCAGATAATAAAGAATGGTGAAACACATCTCAGGGACCGGTATGTCGAACTATCTAGATTAGTGAAGAAAAACACCAGGATAGCAAAAAGGAATTATGAGATCAAAGTAGCAAATGAGGCGAAAAGTAATCCTAAGGGCTTCTTTCAGATGTATAGAACAAAAACAAGGGAGAAAATTGGACCGCTGAAAACAAACACAGGGGAGCTAGTGGAAAATTACGAAAATATGAGCACATTGCTGAACGACTACTTGCTTTCAGTATTCACACAAGAGTATCGAACGACTATTCCGGAAAGGGTTCAGGTGTACGAGGGCGGGGATGGCGATAAATTGAGGGATATAATCATTACCAGGCAAGTAGTTCAGGATGAGATAGATAAGCTTAAGAAGAATAAGTCGCCAGGTCCTGACGGGATATTTCCGAGGGTATTAAAGGAATTAGGTGATGTACTCAGTGACCCACTAACCGACATCTTTAAGATGTCGGTAAATACTGGTTATGTGCCCAGCCTATGGAAAGTAGCTAATGTGACGCCGATTTTCAAAAAGGGGGACAGGTCAGCTGCTTCAAACTATCGCCCAATTTTTTTTTTTTTTTTTTTTTTTACGTCTCCGCCTATTGCGCCGGTAGCCTTGCTTGAGGGGCCTGGATGGTATTCGGCCCCAGCCTGTCATGGCGCAGGCAAGTGTTTAAAGTAGCACCATCTTCTCTTGGCTCATGCTGCCCCCCGGAACTCGTTCTTGATTCTTGGACGGTTTCCTCTAGAATCCGGGTCGATGGGTGGTCTTCAGGACAGCATGTGGGTAGTTTTAAGCCACTCGGCGTGGGGATTTGAACTCGTGTCGTCCATCACGCGGGGAATGTGGGCCCAGCACGCTACCACTTCAGCCACCGCCTATCCAATTAGCTCAACATCGGTTATAGGGAAGATGCTGGAGTCCATAATAGCCAGGAACATTCGGGATCATCTAGAGAAACATACCTTAATTCACGACTCGCAACATGGGTTCACGAAAGGTAGCTCATGCCTCACCAACCTCTTGTCCTTCTGCAGTAAAGTATTTGAGGCGATGGACAGAGATGAAAATTATGATGTAATCTATCTTGATTTTAGTAAAGCGTTTGACAAACTTCCTCACCAACGACTGTTGCTTAAATTACAGGCTCACGGAGTAGAGGGTAAAGTTTTGAACTGGGTCAAGGCGTGGCTTAGCAATAGGAAGCAAAGAGTGCAAATCAGTGGTAAAAGATCTGACTGGGGATGTGTTACGAGTGGGGTCCCACAAGGTTCGGTATTAGGTCCACTTTTGTTTATTATTTATATCAATGACCTAGATACAAGAATTAGTAGTGATGTCAGTAAGTTTGGAGATGATACCAAGATCGGTAGAGTAATTGAGTCGGATCAGGACGCTAGTATTCTCCAGGGTGAACTAAACAGATTGTATGACTGGGCGGATGAATGGCAGATGGAGTTCAATGTAGGGAAGTGCAGTATTCTGAGTGTAGGTAGGAACAACCCCTCACATAACTATTGCATAAATGACACTCTCATAAGCAGATATGGGTGCGAGAGGGATTTAGGGGTCTTAGTGAACTCTGATCTCCGTCCAAGGGCACAATGCATTCAATATATAAATCGAGCAAATAGGGTACTGGGATTTATTTCAAGGAGCGTAAGCAACAGAAGCCCCGAAGTCTTCCTCAAACTATATTATTTTAGCATTAATTAGACCTCAACTTGACTATGCGGTTCAGTTCTGGTCACCGTACTATAGAATGGATATCAAAATGTTAGAATCGGTGCAGAGGAGGATGACTAAGATGATTCAGGGGTTGAGAAACTTGCCATACGAGGAAAGACTCAAACAGTTAAACTTGCATTCTCTATAAAGGCGAAGGGTGCGTGGAGACATGATCGAGGTTTATAAATGGATGAAGGGCTTTAATAAGGGAGACATTCATAAGGTTTTGTTGGTAAGAGAACCGGGTAAGACACGAAGTAATGGGTTTAAACTGGATAAATTCAGATTCAACAAGGACATAGGGAAAAATTGGTTTACAAACAGGGTGGTGGATGAGTGGAATAGGCTTAGCAGTCATGTGGTGAGTGCCAATACAATTGTCACATTCAAAAATAGATTAGATAATTTCATGGACAGCGATATTAGGTGGGGTTAGATATACGGGAGCTACACGGGAGCTTAGGTTCAGAGCAGCTGCCTCGTTGAGGCCTACCGGCCTCTTGCAGACTTCTATGTTCTTATGTTCTTATGTTCTTATGTAAGGGCAAGGAATCAGGGCTGAAAAAAAAGTTTTTTTCAAACCCAACCACCCTTTTTTTTTTGTGTGTGTAATAATGGGTTTTCGTATAAGCATTTTTTCCATTGTAAATGATATATATATATAGTTATTGATTCATTATTTTACACACAAATGTTTCAAAGAATTGGCTACTAATGAGTAAATATTTGGTGTTATTTTTTTATTTATATTTATATCAAAAGAAAAAGTCAGTTATGTATACAATCAATTCAACTTGTTTGCGTAAGTTTTCAGTATTACCATAAACTTTTTGGAAAACAAGGTGACAAGATAAAGAAGTACCAGTAATAATGATATTAGAGTTATAAAGAATATATAGAAAACATCCCTTGATTAGAAATACAGTATACACACTGAAAGGTATTTATTGAAGGTATCTTTTCATTGTAATACATTATACATATTAATAAAAACAAATGAAAAATATACATCTTCTGTGAGGTAACAATTAACTTGCTGGCATAGTAGATAGGTGTCTACAGGAGTAATCACCTAAAGTACACTTCTGGTGCATGTATACTGAGGAACATCCTGACAAAAGGTAAATAATAAAAATAAATAAATAAATAAATAAACCCCACTAAGCGGTGTTATGTTGTTGTTGTTGTTGTTGTTGTATTGGTGTGTGTGTGTGGGGGGGGGGGGGGGTTAATTGCCAGCCCTGCAAAAAATCTGATGGAACAGTGTTTTTGCAATAAATTATAATACTTATGTTCGTATTCGTTGTCACATGCAATGATTGTTCGTGGTAATTGCTATTGATTTTGTTCAATTTCAACTCTTTCAAAATTATTCCTTGATCTTGTAACTGCCATGGAAAGTACTAGAATAATCATACAGTACTCCTATTGTAAACACAACAGCTGGCATAACATATTGATCTAATTAGGACAAAACAAAAAGTGAAAAATGGCCACGTACAATGATGGAATGTGACTACGACTGCGAGCAATAATCCAGAAAATGTTGAAAAACTATTATCGGCCCAGCAATGGTACATATTTAACAACCTCTGTCAATCTCATTATCAGAATTACAGGAGTTGTGTACAGCATCTTCGTCATTGTCACACTGTGCGCTGCACAAACACATATATGTGCAAGGTAAGGCCTTGGACTTGCACGAGCAGCGCTGGGACGTGCAGTCTTTCTTGCAGTGACATCTGACCATCTCCAGAATGGCCTTGGGTGCTGGCAGAATGCTTGTGGTCGTTGGTTTTAACTGGCCATCATCACCCTTGTGATACCCATTCTGAAGCGGGTCCAGCAGATCCTGCATGATGGCGAAGAGAAGCCTTACCCCAGATTCGCGCTTGCACATGTGTCCTCATAATGTGCACAGCTGTACGACGCACAATAGCCCTGGGCATTCAAAAGGTCCAGCAGTGTCTTGTTTCTGGTGTCATGGTGGACAGTTAAGGTCAGTCCCAGCACCTGAGGGTTTTCCCTACTTTGTTGAGCCCGGAATCCAATACCGTCGTCCAGTGGCTTCAGCATGACCTGCCTCTTGGACTTAAAAAAACAAAAAAAACATCAAGTTCTGGCTTGGGGTAAGTGCAGCTCTGTCTACAGTAATTGTCCGACTTTCTGTTGTCAGCTTGTCTGCAGGTCCTGCTATGATCCAGCGGAGCTTAGTATACCGTTCTACTGGTACATCTTCTAGCGTACTGGTCACCACTGCTGAGCTTGAACCAGGCTTCTTCGCGGACCTAGTGAACTCTTCAACTCAATAACGAATATTCTGAGCAGCTTGGTAGAGGGTTTTCATGCTGTTCATGTCATCCTCTTTCAAAGCAGCATGAACCACGTCAGATTCGCATGCATCAGGACAGTACAAGACTGCTGGTTCCCTCATATTTTTTTATGTCGTGCTGATTTCAATTCTGGCAATTCAGACAGTATTATTTCTTTAAGCCAACGTCTACTATAGGCAGGGAAATGATTTGCCAGGGCCTATGAACCACCGAGCAGTGTAACATTACGTGTTTTCAATGCTCTGCATCGACAGGTATGCACCATCCTTTGTCTCATTTTGTATGATGTTGATCAGTTCAAATAAACTTGCAACTTTCGTTGGATCTTGCTTTGTTCTCTGAGCTTCCTTGATGTGATATCTGGGAATAGAAGACGTGCTTGGTCCAGCATGACTTATGGTACTGCACATCCATTGCATGCGCGTCACCATCAGCAATGCAATCGCTGTACCTAGTTCTTAGTTTAGTGTCTATGCAAGATTTCATTGCTCTTTCCAGGGCTTGTCCGGCATTTGAGTTCTTACAGTGAACAATTTTTCATTCAACAGGGACATAGACAAAAATTGGTTTAATAACAGAGTTGTGGATGAGTGGAATAGGCTTAGCAGTCATGTGGTGAGTGCCAATTCAATTGTCACATTCAAAAATAGATTAGATAAATTCATGGACAGCGATATTTGGTGGGGTTAGATACACGGGAGCTTAGGTTCAAAGGAGCTGCCTTGTATAGGCCTACCGGACTCTTGCAGACTCCTTCGTTCTTATGTTCTTATGTTCTTCCTCCACCCCGCTGCCTTCATCTCCTGCTCCTCCTCTCCCACCCCTCCAACCCGTATAAGGCTGCCTGGCCCATCAAAAAATCCAAGGCACTACCGAGTCAGGGACACAAAGATTTTCCTCACCCCACAAACTTTCTTTCATGTCTCCTCCTCCTCCTCCTGCTGCTGCTCCTCCTCCTCAACTTCCCTCTCATCCTCCTCTTACTCCTTCTTCCTGTTCCCTATCTATATCCCAACACCAGGGCCATAAGCGCTAAAGATATGCTTTCAATTTTTGGGTGTAAGTTCGATTTCAGGAAATTCTCTCTCTCTCTCTCTCTCTCTCTCTCTCTCTCTCTCTCTCTCTCTCTCTCTCTCTCTCTCTCTCTCTCTCTCTCTCTCTCTCTCTCTCTCTCTCTCAAAATTGAGTGAGGAAGGAGGGAGAGAGAGAGCAAGTTTGTTGGTGATTTCCTTTTTTCGTCATTGTTTTGATGGTTTCGTCGGTGACACGAGGTGACGAGGTATCGGTGTTGAGTTGGGAAGCTTTGGAGGAGGTGGCGGTAGAGGAAGACGATAAGGAAGAAGAGTAGGAGGTTAAGAAGGTATTGTTACTGAAAGATAGCGAGATACTAGCGAGGTATTAGAGTGGAGGAAAATTGAACAGAAAGGGAAGGTACAGAACGTACAAACCATCCAGAAATTTTACATTAGAAGGCGAGCGAAACGGAAGATAAAGAGAATGATAAATACAAAAAAAAAAGGAGGAGTCATAGTAAAATAAAATGAGAAAGAAGAGGATGAAGGGGAGAGAAGGTAGTTTGTTGTTGCTTCCATTAATGTCGCGGCAGTAATTAATTTTGCCGCAGGAAAACAATTCGTGTAGATTGAGGTCCTTTTTCACGTGGCCTCTTCCATGACGTTTTCCTCATCCCCACTTCTCCCCCCTCTCTACCCCCTGTCCCCCAATTTCTCCTCCTCCTCCTCCCCAACACGTTCACTTTTCACTCACTCGCTTTTTATCACGTTTTTTCGTCTTTTCTCCTCCTCCTCCTCTTCTCCTCTTTCTTTTCCCACTTTTCGTATTGCCCTCCTCTTTCATCTCACCTGTTCACTTTCATTTTCTCTTTTCTCGTTTATCACGTCTCCTTCTTCCCACTTCCATTTCTCCCTCCTTTCCTCTTACTTGTCCCTAGTTCCCTCCTCCTCCCATCCCGTCACTCTCCCCTCCCTACTCACATTTTTCACATTTCCTCCCAATCGCTACTTATCAAATTTGTTCTTCCCCTTTCCTTTACCCCTTTCCTTTCATTCATTGGAACTTCTCCCGCTCCCTTTATCATCAGACAAACTCCCTTCCCCAACAATATTCTTATCAAGTTCAATCTGTTCCTTTTCACCGTCACCTTATTTTTTCTCTTTTCCTTTCCCATCCCTTCCCTATATTCCCTTTACCATCCCCTAACACACTCCCTTTCATTCCCCCACTTTTTGTCACGTTCGTCCCCTTTCTCCCTTCCTTTCCACCTCCTCACTTCCCCCTCTGTTTTTCCCCCTCACGACCCTTTATCCCCTTAACTCTCCCTTCGCCTTCCCTCATGCACATACCTTCTTTTCTTCACACTTTTTGTTATCACGTTCTCATGTCGCGTCCCTGATCCACTTCACCCCCACCCCCCTCTCCTCTTTCCCCACAAATCCCTCTACCGTTTCCCCTCTTCCCCGTTTTAACCTTCCGGCCAGTCATCCCCTTCACCCCGTCCACTTCCTCTTCCCCCCGCCTCTCACCCTCAGCCCCCACCTCATGAATGATTTCACTCGCGGTTTGTCTTACTTTTCTTACATGCGTTTTGTTTTATATGTTTTTGAAATTAGTTTTTTGTCCGTCATCGTCGTTCTGATGGCCGTTAGTAGTTCTCTATTTTTTTTATTTTACTTTAGTTTCCGTCAATATTATCATCAGTATTGCTCTCCTTACCTAATTGCCACCCCCCAATCACCAACACCACCAGTACCTTAATGTTCACCATTACCACTAATATCTTCACATCACCACTACATCCACCATCCCATCAACCATTACCACTACCGCTAATAGCACCACCATCATTTCCAATCATGCATCATCCCTTCGTTATTCCCTTATTCTCTCACAACCATCGTTATTTTCGTCATGATCACCACCACCATGTGTGTGTGTGTGTGTGTGTGTGTGTGTGTGTGTGTGTGAAACTGAGCTCTCCTTTGGCAACTCCTCTGAACCCTTTTTTTATAAGAGAAATGATAAGCGGGCTTTTTTTCATTATTGTTTTTTTCTTTTGCCCTTGAGCTGTTTCCTTTGCTGTAAAAAAAAAAAAAAAAAAAAAACATCACCTCGTTGGGGCCATCATGCTCTCACCGCCATCGTCATCACCACCAACATCATCACCGCCACCACCACCACCACCACCACCATCATCCCCTAGTTCGGCCCATCATCCTGTCACCACCATCGTCATCACTGTCACCATTATCACCGTTGCCGCCGCCGCAACGTCTCGGTGCACGCGAGTGGTTGTGATTTTCTGTAAATTAATGTCCCGCGGTATTATTATTTTTATTGCAGGAGAGAGAGAGAGAGAGAGAGACCTGCAGACACAGACAAACAGACTCAAATGATATCACTGCAAAACAAAAGTATGAAAAAAAGAGGAGGCATTAAATGTTTTCCGGTAAATGAAACACTCGTCTGATTCATATTCAAAGCGTATTTTTGTATTTCGAATATTGTTTCCTTTTCCTTTTATTGTGTGTAAATGTACACTTAAATGGTTTGGTGTGTGTGTGTGTGTGTGTGTGTGTGTGTGTGTGTGTGTGTGTGTGTTTTAAACTGTTACGAGCAGGTCTGCCGCCTTCTGAAGTGTCCGTAGCCTATAATGGTTTGTGTGTGTGTGTGTGTGTGTGTGTGTGTGTGTGAGAGAGACTGTGTGTGTGTGCGCGCGCCCTCACTTACCCATCTCTCTCACCACGCAGCCATTTCCATAACAATTATTTCCACTCCACGTTCTTCCACTCCACTTCCTCTCACGATCCGTTTTTTTTTCTTTTGTTTTTTCCCTCTTCCCGCTTCACGCACGTCCTCCCTTTCGTCCGCCCTTCGTTTTTCCTCTTTCCATGGTATCAACCCTCCTTTTTTCTCATCTCCTTTTGCTCACTCCAGTATAAGACGCGAAATCCTACTTCAATATGCAATGCTTTCCCCATGTTCTTTCGATTTCATTCTGTTCCATTTTACATATCATTCTCTTCCTCCTATATATTCATTATCCATTCCGTCTTTCCCCTCCGTTCCATTCGACCTCCTAGTTTTCAGCTCAATATATACAACTTTTTAGCTACTCCTTATATCTCCCATCCCATTCTTTGACATCTCAGTCCCGCTCTCGTTGCACCCCTCCTCTTCACCTCCTCCCTCCCTCCTCCCTCCGCCCACAACACTCCCTTTCTCTCGGCACCATCTCATTTAACTTCTACACACTTCACTCGTAGCACAGTCTCTGCTCCACATTCTTTCTCTCTCTCTCTCTCTCTCTCTCTCTCTCTCTCTCTCTCTCTCTCTCTCTCTCTCTCTCTCTCTCAGCCCTGCACGCCTACAGGTTCTTCACTCTCACTTTCATCACCCAGAGTCCTCATCTTCCCTCTCACTCCAGCATTTCTCTTTAAAACTCTCCCTGCTGCTTCATACACGCCCACGGTACCTTCTGCCACCGCCCACTCCGTCCATTATCATCCTTCCCCTCTCTCCAATCTCCTTCACTTCTACTTCCAGCCACCTTTCGTCCCCTCCACGCCTGGCATCCTCATTCTTCGTCAGGTGAGGAATTTATTCGTATTAATATGTGAGGTGGATATCTAGTTTACCTTTATTGTGTTGTCTCCCCTTTCTCATCATTTTTGTTTTCGATCTGTCCTGTAAATCTTTTTTCTTCGTTGTGGTCTTGAAGGAAGCGTGTGCCTTGCCTGTGGATGTCGTGTCTCTGGATTTGTATTTTGTGTTCTTGTCTAAGTGTCAGTGGTTGAATATTTGTATATGTTGTAAAGTCGTCCCTCTGTATGCTTAATTTTTGTTATTTTGATTCTCTCTCTCTCTCTCTCTCTCTCTCTCTCTCTCTCTCTCTCTCTCTCTCTCTCTCTCTCTCTCTCTCCTGCGCCCCAGAACACAGCATCGACGTAAGGGATAATGAGATGAAATTCAAGGCTTCCGCTCGTACATAAGTACTTGTCGAGACCCGGAGCACCTACAAAAACTTAGTGCACGTCCATCAGGGCCCAAACACACACAAACCTCAACTGTTCCTCATTCTCCTCCTCCTAACTTCCTCCTCCTCCTCCTCCTCCTCTTCTTCCTCAGAAGTAGTAAGTGCGAATACCATCAGCTCCTATAAAAAAATTATCGATCGCTGTTTCGCTGCGTCAGGAGTAAACTGACTACCGAAGTGCTTTTATTAGGTCTGCAGGTACAATGTGCTTATCGAGTACATTAAATCGCCACAGCGGGCAACTTCGTAATGAGCCAATAGACTTTCATTTGCCTGCATTTTCACGTTCCATGTTTCCTCCTCCTGCCCCTCCTCCTCCTCTTCCTGCCCCTCCTCCTCCTCCTGCCCCTCCTCCTCCTCCTGCCCCTCCTCCTCCTCCTGCCCCTCCTCCTCCTCCTGCCCCATCTCCTCCTCCTAACTAGTTTAGTCTATCACATTCATATTTCTTTTTTGTACTCCCTCTCGCCGCAACTTTATTAAGTGAGACGACAACTTGCATCTTGAGAGAGAGAGAGAGAGAGAGAGAGAGAGAGAGAGAGAGAGAGAGAGAGAGAGAGAGAGAGATCGTATTTCTCGGTTAAGTTCGTGAAAGTCGTGACAACTATCAAGTTTGTAATTTTCCTTTATGGAAGTTAGTGACCAGATACGAACCCCGGGCGCTGTCTGTGTGTGTGTGTGTGTTGGGGGGGGGGGGGGGGGGGCGTCAGGCCCTTCGTTTCCGGCGTTCGATCTTCGTTTGACTAATCCTTTGTTTTCTTTCTGAACGGAGTAGTGTTGTGGAGCGTAGTAGTGTTATGGGGCAGAGTAGTTTTATGGAGCGGATTAGTGTTATGTATTGGATCTGCGTTACGGAGTTGAGTGAATGGCATCATATCATTGTGGGTGTCATTGAGTTGTTCCTGTTAGTTCATCGCCATTTACTACAATGAATATCGTTAAACTTTCTCCACAGATCATCGGATCTCTTCGCTATTACATCGGGGTTGTTATGTAACGCGCCAGTTTTCAAATGATGGATTAAGTCTATTATATAATTTTGTGTCCTGTCTTGATAGATGATATTTTTTTTATCTAATTTGAAATTTCGCTTAAGACATTTTTTCACAAGCGTGGTTATAAAAAAAATAAGGGACTTGCTTTGTTCTCTGCGATAATAGTTCACTGTTATATTTTTCTTAACCATTTTTCTGGAATTATATTTTTTTACTTTCAATAATTGTTTCCCTGTTTCTATTATAATAGTTCAATCTCTGGGGTTCGTTCAGATAAGACGTGCTGTTACGTAAAATGACTCCATATTTTATTATCTTTTGAAAAAACTTAATTGTCCCTATTAATTAGAACTGTAATGAGCTCGTGACCTTTTCCGGGCCTGATTAACTTCTCTGATTGTCTTTATTCATGTCTTCCGAGCTTTACCTTGTGTGGTAATTGCATTACTTATTTATCCTTGTAATCTATTAGAATTTCCAACATTTGACTCTCATTCAGCCCTTTGTGTGTGCGTTTAGTTCCTTCTCCAGCTTTTGCTACTCATATGCCGAGGCTCTTAAGTACCTTCCCTTCATCACCTTTCATCAGGCACTGCTTAACCCTTTTGTGTCAGTAATTATCGAAACGGCTCAATCTTCACCATCCACAGATTACCTTTTATTAACCGATGAGTACGACTGGCAGGTGTGTGTGTGTGTGTGTGTGTGTGTGTGTGTGTGTGTGTGTGTGTGTGTGTGTGTGTGTGTGTGTGTGTCATTGTGCGTGTGTCAGTGTGTGTGTGTGTGTGTGTGTGTGTGTGTGTGTGTGTGTGTCATTGTGCGTGTGTCATTGTTTGTGTGTGTGTGTGTGTGTGTGTGTGTGTGTGTGTGTGAACATAATAACACAAGAACATAGTAAGAGGCCGGTAGGCCTGTACAAGGCAGCTCCTGTGAACCTAAGGTGCCGTGAATCTAACCCCACCTAATATCACTGTCCATTAATTTATCTAATCTATTTTTTTACTGTGACAATTGCATTGGCCCTCACTACATGACTGCTCAGCCTGTTCCACTCATCTACCACTCTGTTAGTAAACCAATTTTTGCCTATGTCCCTGTTGAATCTGAATTTTTCCAGTTCAAACCCATTACTACGTGTCCTACCCAGTTCTCTTACCATCGGAACCTTATTAATATCCCCCTTATTAACGCCCTTTATCCATTTATAAACCTCTATCAAGTCACCACGCTCCCTTCACCTTTCTAGAGAATGCAAGTTTAATTGTTTTAGTCTTTCCTCGTATGGCAAGTTTCCTACCCCTGAATCATCTTAGTCATTCCTCTCTGTACCGATTCTTACAATTTGATATCCATCCCGTAGTAAGGTGACCAGAACTGAACCGCATAATCAAGATGAGGTCTAACTAATGCTTATTAATATAGTTTGAGGAAGACTTCGGCCCTTCTGTTGTTTATGCTCCTTGAAATGAATCCCAGTACCCTGTTTGCTCGATTTCTGCCTTGTATATGTGTGTGTGTGTGTGTGTGTGTGTGTGTGTGTGTGTGTCTCTCTGTCTGCGTGCGTGCGTGCGTCCAACCAGTTCCCCGATATTCGTAAAGGTGAGGTGTGCTGTTTCGCTAAATCATTCCACGTGGTGTGTTCTGTGTTCAAATATTCTCATAATTAAGACTGTAGTCCCTCCCCAACCTTTCCCTGCCCTGATCACCTTCCGTGTCCTATTCCGTATTCTCCCTCCAACCTGCTCTTCCCGTCCCTTTATCTCGCAAGCTTCTCGGAACACAAAGTACCACAAACAACGCAAGCTTATGGAACACTTAACCGTAGATTTACACCAACGAGCCACTATTCGAGGGGACGAGGAGGCAGTGTAAAGATCCAGCGACGTAGATTTCGCATGCGCACGGATCACCACTCATCCTCGTTGGCTGTAATTTTATGTTATGTGATCGTAAGTTACCATTCTCATACTAATGCACATTCCCGTAAGTGGGCTGGAGTTCATACGTTACATGTGTGTGTGGGTGTGTGTGTGTATGTGTGTGTGTGTGTGTGTGTGTGTGTGTGTGTGTGTGTTTGACCTGTCTGCAGTCCTATTATGTATTGAACAACTTCCCCTCTTTTTTTATTCACACCCGCCATTTCCCTCCCCATGCTCCCCCCTCACTCCTACTCACATCCACCACCCCTTCCCTACTCCTCCCTCTCACCCTCGCCCCTCCTCTCCAGACCGTGAATCATACGCTCTCCATCAATCTTCTTAACATCATGTGTCTGTCTGTTCATCTAGTCTTTCCTTCTCTCTGGATTACCTGTCTCTGTCGTATCTTGCTGTGGTCATTGTCGAGTGTTATTCATGTTCCTTCTTGTGACTTAATATTGATTACTGTTCTGGTCAGGATTTTTATATTATTAAGAGTATTCTCATAGCCACGCTTGTTTAACATTGATCTTTCTTTTTTTACCCATGTTGTGGTTCTTACTGTTAATCTAGCCTGAGCGATTTTTTATTTTTATGTTTGCGTTTTCATCAATTATCCTTTTATTACTATTTTTTATTATTATTATTGCTTTTTATTAGAAAATAAGGTCATTTTTGCTCCATGTGTGTGGACGCACTTTTTGCTACACAGGAAATATTTTCCCCTCCCACGTCCTGTGTCACTTCCTCGCATCATTGCTGTGCCTTGCCACTCTGTTCAATATTTATTATAGCACCACAATTTTCTGTTCAATATTTATTTTAGCACCACGATTGTCATCATCCCACCTCTTTTTTCATCTTTTTCGAGTGTCTCTCCACACCTCTTCCTTTACAGACTCTTTTCCTTATCTCATATGACTTCTTCACGTCATTCTTGGTTCTTGTTTTAGTATTCCATGCATATATTTTCTTGTGCAACTCGATTTTGTCTTTACTTTTCTTTTTGCAAGTATTTCTTCCCTTGTTTCTTTACGATCCAAATTTTTCTGCCTGCGTATTTTTCTGCTCCTTCGCCTGACCTCTGGATAAAACGTGTTTTTTTATGCCATCATCTTCTCTATTCTTTCCATTATTTTCTTATCTTTGCCGTATCTTATTCCTTATTCTCTCTCCAACCTGTTCTTCCCGTCCCATTCTCTCGCAATTTTCTCGGAGCACAAGGGTCCCATAAAGAACCCAAGCCTATGGAACACTTACCCGTATATTTACTCCAAAGAGCCAGTGCTCGAGGGAAGGAGGGAGTGTTTAGACCCAGCGGTATTCATTTCGTATGCGCACGGATCCCTACTCATCCTCATTGAGTGTGTGATCGTATGTTACCATTCTCTAACAGATGCATATTCCCCAAAGTGGGTTGGGTTTTATTTGCTACCTGTGTGTGTGTGTGTGTGTGTGTGTGTGTGTGTGTGTGAACGTTGATTTTTTTTTCCAGTCTTATCACGTATTGACAACTCTACTCCCTTCCCTCTTCTGTTCACCCCTCTGACATTCTCCCCACGGCCCCCCTCTCTCCTCTCATCCACCTCCCTCCCCTCACCCTCGCCCCTCCTCTCCAGCCCCCTTATCATGTCTCATCACACACGCCCTCCATCAGTCTTCTTGAGGTCATATATCTGCCTGTTCATGCATTTGTTTCTACTCTCTATCTGTGCTGGATCTGGCTGTGTTCATTGCCGAGTGTTGTTACTCATGTCTGTCCTTGTCACGTATCTTTGATTTTTGTTTTTGTCAGAACCTTTATTACTCAGTGTGTTCATATAATCACACTCTGGTATAATGTTGTCCTTATTTTCTCTACCCCACGATATTCATTACTGTTATTCTAGTCTGCACCATAAGTATTTTTTTTTGTTGTTGTTTTTTCTCATTATGCATGGACTTTTTTTTTAACTAGATAGGTTATATTTTTTTTCTCATTCTTCTGTACTCAGTCTTTTCTACACTGTAAAACTTTTCCTCCTTCATGCATTTCAAAACTTTGTCGTCTCACTTTATGCCCTGCCACTCCTCTCTTCCAACACGACGAATATCACTTTTCGCTTCATTTTTCATCTATATGCAGTCTCTGACCACACTTCTTCTCCAAACTATTCCTCATATGATTTTACTTTTTCACTTCGGTGTCAGCTTTTGTCTGGATATTTTTATATTTACATATTCTTTTGTGGAACCCTAGAATGCAATTTCTTCTTTCAAATATTGCCTCCCATGCTCCTTTACGCTTCAAGTCTTTTCTAGCCACATCTTTCTCTGCTCCTTAGCCTAACCCTATGATCATGGGAATTTTGTGTGCCATTGTTTTCCCTTTATTTTCTATTCATTTGTTTTCTTTGCTGAGACTCATTCCTCCTAGCACGGTTTCATCATGGACATAAT